>NC_090752.1:96501387-96511387 GCF_036898095.1 Palaemon carinicauda | reverse complement strand
ACAGCTAATCTCGTCCGTGGCTACTTTTGGTACTCGAAACGTAAACAAACGGGCGCCATTGCTAAATGACGTCACGTCCGTCCTTATCCTTCGCATAGTAGCTTGCCTTACTAAGACGGATTTTCCCTGTGCTTAATTCATCGACTTGCATCTTAGCCATGTCTCTACCCTCGGCCTCGCCTTCTTCTGGAAAGTTGAGTACCAGGTTCCAGTATTGTTTAAATAAGCTCTGACCGTAAAGTAACTTTTACTTTTCGAGATATTTTATGTTTTTTGGCAGAGCTGTGCTGCTACCGGAACTCCATTTTATGGCGTCGCTGTTGTCTTGCATGCCTTATTTAGCTAGCCTCAACAGCTTTTCTGGCCTTTTTAACTAATCGATACTATTAGTTATTTAGTCTTCATAGCTAGGAACTTCATATATCGTGTTTTGACGCTCTTTTATTGGTCATCGCCTGACCCCATAAAAGATCGCTAGCCTAGCCCCTAGGCCAGAGTGCCTATCATCAGTGTTCATGCATGATATATTACAGTGATCCTAGGTTAAGTTATGAAGATAGTGGCATTATTTTATGATACTGTTTACTGTGATGCAAGTGTTTTCGCCTTCAGGGACCATATAGGGGATAGGTTTGATAGTGTGCCTTTCTAACCTAACCTAAATGTAGGACCCCTATATGCTCCCTTCACCCCTGCCTTAGGGCATTCCCTCTGTGTAGCCTTGCTCCCCCTACCACGTAAGGGGATCAAGCTCATACCAGAGTACTTATCGCTTCTCTGTCCTCCCTAAGGGAATAATCCCCCTTAGGGTTGCGTCCGAGAATGAGGAATGGCCTGCCCTTCCTCTATTGCTGAGGCTAGGTTACCTGACCTTCCCTGCAATTGCGATACGTCTTCCAACCTTCCTGGTTCAGGGTGTAACATCCCTGCTCTAGGTTAGGCTTGGGGGGAGCTAGTTCTGTGCCTTGCTTGAAACGGTACCCATGCACCGTTCTCAGCCAGGCTGCCTACCTTAGGCTAGGGAGCGTCCTCCCTTCCTTGGTGGCCGTTTTGGTACAGAACCTCCCCTATGGAAGACCCTTCTTCTTCTCCCCTCCCCACCTATCTCTTGTATGGCCTAGCCTATACTTAGGTTAGCCTATACCCATCTGTCCCCTGTCCTACAACTCCTCCTTAGGGTGGAGTGATAGGGCTACCTTGAGTCCCTGTGTGCAGTCCGCTCTGGTACATATACCCTTCATAGTGTCCTATGGGGTTAGCCACTGGATGCGTTTTGTCCGCAGGGGTGTTCCCTAGCCCTCCCTTAGGCTACACTGGCTCCCGGCCGCCTGCGGCCCCCTGCCACTGGGTGATAGGGCTAGCCCCTATCATGGGTACACCCATTCAGGTGGGATGCCTTGGGGTTCGTGTCCGTACTCCTACATCCCTCCTTCTGTCTCTTTCACTGTCCTGGTGCCGGTCCCTTGCCGCCTCTACTGTCGGCGATACTGACCTCCCTCCTTGGTGACACCTTCCTTGCCCCCCGTGGCCGACAGCCCTCCGTGTGCCGGAGGGCGGCCGCCTCCCATCGGCGTACAGCCGATGGCCTACCCTCATACCTCCTAGCTTCGGTCGTCCGTCCATCGGACCGGCCCCCGGCGTACCGGCATCCATTGCCGGCGGTCTGGTTCTGCTATAGCTCACCCTTGTCCCTGTCACCAAGCCGGCAACCTTCGGCTGCCGGAGCCGCCAGCGTACCGCCGTTGTACCGGAGGCCGCCATCCTGGCATTACTCTTGACTTCTCTATTTGTCTTCCTTAATGCCAGAAACTCTGCTGGAGCGGCCTCCGGCGTGCCGCCGGTCTGCCGGCACATTCCGGGGGCGCCAAGAGACTTGCACCCCTTCTCCTAGCTATCAACACATGCTGATAGCCCTACCTTGCAACCAGATGGTTTGACTACATAAATAGATAGGTATTGTCTTACCGTTCTATTAGTAGCTGTGCTGTCTTCTTGCATATCACAATTTTCCAGCATGCTGTGTGTATCTTAGCACGGCTGGTTGCCGGAAACTGTTACCCTATGGGGTTTTCTACATCCCCAATTCAATGGTCTGAGTGGTCTCAGTCCCAGTTTTATATCCTTGGCAATTCCTTCTAGAATTCCCTTTGCCTCCCTGGCAATCTATGAAGAATTCTACCCTGTGTCCTCGGTCACAAACAAATTGCCTTTGGATAAGGTTACGGTAACCAGCCGGGCGGGTTACACGGAGTATGTGTCTATCTACTTCATTTCCCGCTCCACTCTCAAACATCACAATGTTTATATCATTTAAGATTAAGTTAAAAATTAACCCTTTAATATTTAACTTTAGAATATAAGTCAATAATATGACTTCCCCATACTCATGTTCTCTTTCTCTTACAGGAGGATTACGTGAAATGCGACCACGGCTTCTGTGGAGTGAAGCGCCCGCACTTCTACGGGCACACGGCGTGTAGGACCCACGCCCCTTGCGCCAACAAGAAAGGCGATCTGAAGTTTTGGGACCCGCAGAACTGTACAGTCTGCAAGGACCGCCTGGTCGAGGCGTTCAACAATCCTCCCTCAGCGGAGGTTAGGGACGCTTCTCGAGAGAAGCTATGCAAGTGGCTGCGTGGCTTCCAAAAGAACGCCACCGGACCATACCTTGCCACCAAAGACTTGAGGGCCTTGCTTTTCCCGAAGGCATCCCCAGACTCTGTGGTCCCCAAGGATCAGATCCCCACCGTTATCTCATGGCCCAGTCCATGCACGAGTGCCGTTTGGATGCCGACAACGCGGAACGTATGTCGGAAGTGTCGGAGAACACGGAGAGGAACCTCATGGGCGACGAATTGGACTATGAGGAAGACCAGGTGGAATACACTGAGTCGGAGCAGGAGGTCGCTCCACCTTCCACCCCCACACCGACTCCTACACTGACGGACGTATCACTCCCGTCTACCTCCGCTACCCCGGATCCCACCCCATCCAGCGCCCAGGAGATGTTCCGAATGCTCGAGGCTCTTATGGACAAGAAACTCCGTGAGACACACGAGTACATCAGGTCCAACATGGGAAGTTCAAAGCAGCCGAAAAGGATTTCGGTTAAGGACCTCCTGGCATGCCCAGATACCAACCCCTGGAGGTATGCCGAGCACATGCCAATTACATCAGGCAAGATCTTCATCAGTGAGAAGATCGGCTCGATTGTACTGGAAGAAGTGGAATTCTTCCCGAACTTTGAGGCTTATCCGGACTGTTACGTCCGACTTCGATCCGAACATACCTCTAAAGAAGAGACCGAACCGAAGGAGGTGATTGTGTTCGATCTCGCGAAGGGCCAGGCTATGCTGGCCAATACAGTAAAAAGTAGGGGCTTTACCTGCTCCAAACTTCCGGCGCTTAGCAAGAAGCACCCTACCTACGTCGCCCCAGACGATGCGACCCTCCCCTTCTTGGAAAAGGCCTTCGCTGCGGTACATAAGGCAGTGGAAGAAGGAAAATCTTGCCCTGCACTGGAGGAGTGCAGACCCTTCTCCCTGACTACTCCCCCCGATGTTCGACACTGGAAAGATGTCCAGTATACATTCGTGGTAGGAAAACTAGAACCTGACGTCGCTGGCCGTCAGTTTAACGAAGACCTCCCGAAACTTAATGACCATCTCCTTCGTCGGGAACATGACACGAAGGAAAGGCTCGCCGCATCCATGTCCCTCCAGGTACAGCTCGACGTCATGGCCGGTGACACTAGGGTCCCTGACTACTACATGGTTCTCGCCAAAACACATTTGGCGACCGTAGTAAAAGACCTATACAGCTTCACGAAGGCTCGTAGAGCCTGTCGTGAATTCGTGTTCTCCAGTGCCACAGTGAGACACGAACCTCGGAGGCTGATTTCCTCCAACATCTGGGGTAAGCACCTCTTTCCCTCCTCCCTTGTGAAAGAGATCACCGACAAGGCCGCCACGGAGAACAGGAACCTTCTCCACAATTGGGGCATGTCGAAGAAAAGGAAATCTTCTCAGGACGACGGCCCTCAGCCTAAGAGGAAATCCACCAAGCCGAAACCCCAGCAACGTCAACAGAGACGGCAGTTTCCGGGATCCGCTACTCCCCAAGTGGCAGCTCAGCCACAGCAGACCTTTCAGCTGGTCACCCAACCGGTCTTGTCACAGTCGCCGGTTTTCACCCCTGCTTTCGAGCAACAGTCAACTACCTTTCGTCCCAAAGGTAGAAGCTCAAACAGAGGTGCAGGCAGAGACGCATCTCACCGTCCCTCCAGAGGCAGAGGAGGAAGGGGAGCTAGCGGCCGAGGCAGTAAACCCTCGGGACACCAGAAGCAATGAAGTGCTTCCGGTGGGAGGAAGACTCTGCCAATTCCAGGATCGTTGGACCTTCGATCCCTGGGCACACAGCATCGTCAAGAAGGGTCTAGGCTGGAGTTGGACTCAACCACCCCCAACCTTCCAGCAGTTCTTCCAACAATCAACCCCCCTTCTGGAAAAATATGTCCTAGATCTCTTGAACAAAAAGGTGATAAGGAGGGTAAAGTTAACCAGGTTCCAAGGGAGACTGTTTTGCGTCCCCAAGAAGGACTCCGACAAACTCAGAGTCATTCTAGACTTATCCCCCCTCAACAAGTTCATAGCGAACAACAAGTTCAAGATGCTGACTCTCCAACAGATAAGGACCCTTCTGCCTCAAGGTTCCTACACGGTCTCCATAGACCTGGCGGATGCCTACTGGCACGTTCCAATGAACCACCACGCTTCCTCCTACATAGGATTTCGACTCCAAAGGAAAAGCTACGCCTTCAGGGCCATGCCCTTCGGCCTCAACGTGGCCCCTCGGATCTTCACAAAGCTGGCAGACGCCATCGTTCAACAGCTTCGCCTCCGCGGCGTCCAGGTGATGGCCTACCTCGACGACTGGCTGGTCTGGGCTACATCGCCCGAAGATTGTCTAAGATCCTGCAACAAAGTTACCCAGTTCCTAGAACACCTGGGATTCAAGATAAACACAAAGAAATCTCGCCTCTCTCCAGCTCAGAAGTTCCAATGGTTAGGAATCCAGTGGAACCTTCAGTCACACCGCCTTTCCATCCCCCAGAAGAAAAGGAAGGAAATAGCAGGGTCTGTCAAGAGACTGCTGAAATCCAAACGGATCTCAAGACGTCAGCAGGAACGAGTTCTAGGCTCTCTACAGTTCGCCTCAGTGACAAACCCAGTGCTACGTGCACAGCTAAAGGATGCCGCGGGAGTCTGGAGACGTTCCGCATCCATCGCTCGAAGAGATCTCAAGAGACGGCTCCCAAACAGACTTCGGTTACTCCTAAAGCCGTGGTCGGAAGCAAAGGCCCTAAAAAGGTCCATCCCTCTCCAACACCCACCTCCATCACTCAACATCCACACGGACGCTTCGCTGGAGGGTTGGGGAGGTCACTCCCACCAAAAACAGGTTCAAGGAACATGGTCTCCCCTATTCAAGACGTTTCACATCAACATCTTGGAGACCATGGCGGTCCTTCTAACTCTGAAGAAACTCTCCCCGCCTCCCTCGATCCATATTCGTCTGACCCTGGACAACTCGGTGGTAGTTCGATGTCTCAATCGCCAAGGCTCAAGATCGCCCCAGATAAATCAGGTGCTTCTACCAATCTTCCGTCTGGCGGAGAAGAAGAAATGGCACCTGTCTGCAGTTCATCTACAAGGATTCTGCAACGTGACGGCGGACGCTCTATCCCGAACAAGCCCGATAGAGTCGGAATGGTCTCTAGACGCAAGATCGTTCTCCTTCATCTCTCACCAAGTCCCAGAACTTCAGATCAATCTCTTCGCAACGAGCGACAACAATCAACTTCCTCGATATGTGGCCCCGTACGAGGACCCCAAGGCAGAAGCAGTGGACGCCATGTCACTGGATTGGAACAGATGGTCCAGGATCTACCTGTTCCCTCCCACCAACCTTCTGCTAAAAGTCCTCTCCAAACTGAGAACCTTCAAAGGAACAGCGGCCCTAGTGGCTCCCAAGTGGCCCCGGAGCAACTGGCACCCCCTAGTCCTGGAGCTACAACCCACGCTGATCCCTCTCCCGGGTCCAGTTCTCTCCCAGCAAGTACAGAAGTCGACTGTCTTCGCTTCATCATCGAAAGTCAGGGACCTTCATCTCATGATTTTCTCTCCCTAGCCGCGAAGAAAAGGTTTGGGATCTCGAAGAAAAGTCTGGACTTCCTCGTGGAATACAAGACCGAATCCACACGACGGCAATACGAATCATCCTGGAGAAAATGGGTCTCATTCGTCAAGGCGAAAAATCCTACGGAAATCACCATCGATTTTTGCATGTCCTTCTTCATTCACCTTCATGGACAGGGCTTAGCAGCCAACACGATTTCTACTTGCAAATCGGCCTTGACTAGACCACTACTGTACGCCTTCCAGATTGATCTGTCCAGCGACATCTTCAATAAACTACCGAAGGCATGCGCTCGTCTACGCCCAGCACCCCCACCAAAACCTATCTCCTGGTCCCTGGACAAGGTGCTCCATTTTGCCTCCAACTTAGACAACGATTCGTGCCCTCTCAAGGATCTGACTCAAAAGGTTATATTTCTTTTTGCTCTTGCTTCAGGAGCCCGAGTCAGCGAAATAGTGGCATTATCAAGGGACGAGGGTCACATTCTGTTTACAGACTCAGGAGACCTTACCCTTTTCCCGGATCCGACGTTTCTCGCTAAAAACGAACTACCCACCAAAAGATGGGGCCCTTGGAGAATCTGCCCCCTGAAAGAAGATGCCTCTCTATGCCCAGTAGAGAGCCTCAAGGTCTATCTTCGTAGAACTTCTGACTTTGGTGGAGGCCAACTCTTCAAAGGAGAAACATCGGGTAGCGACCTGTCACTGAAACAACTAAGAGCGAAAATCACCTACTTCATTCGCAGAGCGGATCCTGACAGTACACCCGCAGGTCATGATCCTAGAAAAGTCGCATCGTCTCTGAATTTCTTTCAGAGCATGAATTTCGAAAGCCTCAAGAGTTTCACGGGCTGGAAATCCTCGCGTGTTTTCTTCAAGCATTACGCGAAACAAGTGCATGAGGTCAAACATTTTGTGGTAGCCGCAGGTAGTGTTATGAAACCTGCACCTAACTCTGCATAGAACAGTGAGTTACTTGGGACTCTAACTCTTCGGGTGCCTATGTTGACCCTCGTGTGATACGTAGTGAATTTAGAGACACTTAGTGTTTTTCATAGACTGTTCTTCTCTCAGGTGAAATGTCATAGTCGTCACATGAGTGCCGTATGCCTAGTGCATGATGTGTTTTTTTTTTTAAAGACTAATGTTCCTCTGGAACCTGTGCTTTCTAATAATTTGAATTTTTCTTTCAGATTCAAGAGCGAAGTCTTTCATTACTATGTACATTATAATTTATTGTAAATTACCTTTACATCCTTTATTGCATTTATTTACCATATTCTGCAATTGTGAAATAAAATTTCTATTTTATTTACTTGTGCGTCTCAATCCGCTCCTACTTATACTATGAAATACATGGTTGTCATAGTTTCATTATCCCCCTTTTTCTTTATAAAAACAATGAAGATAATTGGTTCAATCCATATTATATACTCACCTATGCTATGTAATATTCCTAACTGAATACTTACTTACGCTATACCTTCGAGACCAGACCATTCTCCTTTACAATATACAGTGCCTAACCACCACTTGTCTGTTTTTGAGAATGTTCCTATATGAATAGCAACCATTCTGTCTTGTGTCTGAGTTCTTCACGTTCTCCCTGCAAGGTGGGTAGCCCTTCAAGAACCACTTTGATCCTCAGCATGGTCCGTCGGGACTTCTCTGCCAAGGGGGGCAGGAAGTTTCAGCCCCACGGAACCTCTATCAAGATTACCATGCTTACTCTATTCAAAGCCCTCGGCACTTACACTAAAAGGGGAAAATCTACCACGATACATTGATTCTCTGGTATTCTTCCATCAGGACGCCATGGCTTGAGCCCAAAAAACGGATTTTGAGCGAAGCGAAAAATCTATTTTTGGGTGAGATAGCCATGGCGTCCTGATGGACCCTCCCTGCTACTTCGTCCAGCCTTTCAGGTCCCACCCTGTCCTGCTGTATCATGGTGATCGGCAAGCAACTGGCTTCAGGATGAGGACGGACGTGACGTCATTTAGCAATGGCGCCCGTTTGTTTACGTTTCGAGTACCAAAAGTAGCCACGGACGAGATTAGCTGTGGAACGGCTCCCCAGCTATTCTCCGTCCCTACACATCGAAGTGTTAACTCTATGTGGGGTGCAGATAGCTATGTGGCGCTTTAATACATGCGTCCCCTGTTGATATACGATGTCTTAAAGGGAAACCTTTAGGATACTCGCTCCAGAAGTTAGAATTCTGTGATAACCTGTGGTTAAATTCTCTGGGAATATCTAGTAGTTATTTACCCAAGGAAGCTACCAAAAAGGAACCTTCCATCAGGACGCCATGGCTATCTCACCCAAAAATAGATTTTTCGCTTCGCTCAAAATCCGTTTTATATATATATATGTGTGTGTGTGTGTGTGTGTGTGTGTGTGTGTGTGTAAGTGTGTGTATATTTATTTCTTCATCGTTATTGTCATAACCCATTGCTAGTGCGCTACAGAACAAAGGCCTAGAGGCATGTCTTTCTGAGTTGGGATACCTTAATGCGGTGAAAGTGTTTGCGTATCGCCACGATCAGCAAAGCTATACTAGTTAGAACCACCGGTACTAGGTTGGTTTGCTGTGAGCGATTAGACAAAAAAAAATCTCTCATCATGACCAATCCGACCTACCAGCGTGGTGATGAAAATTTGCCGAACCTCATAGGCCTTTGTCTTGCAGTGGAATAGAAGCGGTTACGTTTGTTGTAGTTTCTTGTGTGTGCATATATATGTATATATATATATATATATATATATATATATATATATATATATATATATACATATGTATGTATGTATGTATGTATATATATATACATATATATATATATATATATATATATGTATATATATATATATATATATATATATATATATATATATATATATATATATATATATATATATATATATATATATATGTGTGTGTGTGTGTGTGTCTGTGTGTATATTTGTGTGTTGTTTGATCCCCTTGTTTTTATATCATTGGACCATAGGGATGTGGAACATAAATTAAACACGGCATTGCTATTAATTTTTCATTTTATTCAGCAAAAATTTCCGGAGTATGAAAAATGTTGCAACACTGGCCGAAAGCAGCGTCATAAAGTTGCAAATGATTTACTGCCCTGTTTCCATGACAAAACATTGAGAAGCCAACTCCCAGGGGTCGCACAAATTGCCGTTGCATTTGCACTGCAATAAATTTCGCCCTTATTTTCCATTATTGGGGTTTTTACCCTTTTGTGTAGATATTGATGTCAGTGGGAAATAAAATTTAAGTTTAGCGCATTCAAAGCAGTCAACAACGAAGGACGACCGCGTGTATAGGATACATAGGATACACTATTCGCTAAAATGTTAACGCATAATAGTGTTTGTTTAGATTTTTATTTGATCACATACTTTCCATTTTATAACTAACATAAATTCTAAACTTACATAAACTATCTCTTGGAGCGAAATTTTTGGATTTGTGAACGGTGCTGCATATGCCATGTGGAAAGCAGTAATATTAGCTGGTAAATGTGTGCACACATGTTTCGTTGATTATTTTGCTTATTTTGGCACACTAACAGACATACTCGCGCGATCACAAATACACACACACACACTATATATATATATATATATATATATATATATATATATATATATATATATATATATATATATATATAAAGAGAGAAAGAGAGAGAGAGAGAGAGAGAGAGAGAGAGAGAGAGAGAGAGAGAGAGAGAGAGAGAGAGAGAGAGAGATTTATGTATATATATATGTGTGTGTGTTCTTAA
>NC_090752.1:96491387-96493887 GCF_036898095.1 Palaemon carinicauda | reverse complement strand
ATATATATATATATATATATATATATATATATATATATACATATATATATATATATATATATATATATATATATATATATATATATATATATATATATATATATATCTCCAATTACGCTCAGGGGCATTGCCAGGCATATAACTATTCGGTCTCTTCCCATCCTTCTGGTAGGGGAGAAGAGTAGTCTTACCATGGTGAGAGGCGTCATCCCGAGAGGTACGCTAGGAAACAACAATCTGTGTGTGCGGGTGTGTGTTTTATCTAACAATTTATCCGTCTTTTTTAATGGCTGGGGTTCAATAGTCTTTTATTAATAGGGAAGTGTACAGTTTCCGAATCCCCGGATTTCTTCCATCATTTTCCCCTGTACGTCGTATTTTACGGGCGTAGGCTACCATAGGATATGATTGCTCATCTCATTTACCCCCCCCCCCCCTTTTTTTTTTTTTCATCGTTGCAAGATGGAAGTCACTTCGGTTAACTGAGATGACATCACATGAGGGAAAACCATGAATGACTTCAATTTTGCATTGATATAGACAAATATTGGGATCTTATCTGTAAAATTTGTTGTCTTAAGGAAGAATTACACCAGAATACGGGATATTGGAATACAGATAATAAGATATTCCTATTAAAGGCAGATTTTTTTTTAATACTTCATCTCAAGTTGAACATTTTGAAAATTTTAAGCTTATCTAAACCTAATTGACTATTCAGTTATAACGAGTTTTAATAAGAATTGCTTTATTAAATCCATAGGACCAAAATATACATCCAAGATGTTATATCTTCGTAATTATCTTTAAAATTAGCCATAAATTTACTTATTTCTTATAAGAGTAGGTGGATGTAAAAGGGAGCTAGTGAGGGTTGAAGAGCTAATAAAACCGGGGGTAAAAAGTAAATATCAGGAAAGGTTGAAAATGACATATGACGAAGTGAAAGTAAGAGAAACTGGCAATTTAGAGGAGGAGAGGAAGTTAGTAAAAGAAAATTTTGTTGGGATTGCAAGTGATGTGTGTGGCAAGAAGGTTGTTGATGGCAGCATGAGGAAGGGCAGTGATTGGTGGAATGGAGGAGTGAAGGTAAAAGTGGAAGAGGAAAAAAGGGCTTTTGAAGAATGGCTGCAGAGTAATAGTATAGAGAAGTATGAAAAATACAAAGAGAAAAATGTGGAAGTAAAGCGCAAGGTACGTGAGGCAAAGAGGGCAGCTGACCTGAGGTGGGGTCAAGGATTGGGTCATTCATATGAAGAGAATAAAAAGTTTTGGAAAGAAGTGAAGAGAGTAAGGAAGGCTGGCTCAAGAATTGAAGAGACAGTGAAAGATGGAAATGGAAGGTTGTTAAAAGGAGAGGAGGCAAGGAAAAGATGGGCGGAATATTTTGAAAGTTTACTGAATGTTGAGGATAATAGGGAGGCAGATATAATTGCTGTTGCAGGTGTGCATGAGTGTTGTAATTCAAGAGGTATTAGTTTGTTGAGTGTAGTTGGAAAAGTGTATGGTAGAGTAATGATTAATGGGATTAAGGATAAAACAGAGAATGCAATCTTGGAAGTACAGGGTGGTTTTAGAAGAGGTAGGGGTTGTATGAATCAGATTTTTACAGTTAGGCAGATATGCGAGAAATATTTAGCTAAAGGTAAGGAGGTGTATGTTGCGTTTATGGATCTGGAGAAAGCGTATGATAGAGTTGATAGGGAAGCAATGCCTTATGTGGGAGGGTGCGCTGTGGCACCCTAGCAGTACCAGCTGAACTCGGTTGAGTCCCTTGTTAGGCTGGGAGGAACGTAGAGAGTAGAGGTTCCCTTTTTTGTTTTGTTTCATTTGTTGATGTCGGCTACCCCCCAAAATTGGGGGAAGTGCCTTGGTATATGTATGTATATAAGATTCAAGGAAGTCTGGGGTCGAAATAAACTTTGTTTATGAGGGGAGAGAATCTTGGGTCCATGAATATGATATCTGAATTTTGTGTTTATAAAGATGTCTCTCTAATAACACGTTTAAGGTGTTATTTTGATCAAAACTGTAATATTAGAGACAGAGAATATATCGTGAATGATTTCAGTCCTTTTTCGATACCCTTTCGGGTCTAGTTCCTCCTATTTTTACATTCTAATTTCTCCTACCTTCCAGCTTCCTTGTTTTCCATTGTGCTGCCAAACCCCTTTTATCTTTTATTATTGTTATTATTAGCTAAGTTGGAAAACTAGGACGCTAATAGCCCAAGTGCTCTAACAGCCCAAAAATAGCCTGTAAGATAAGGAAATAAAGAAATTAATAAAAAGAGAAGTAATAAACAATGAAATAAGATATTTTAAGGACAGTATACATTAAAATAGATCTTTCATATACAGTATAAACTAAAAAAAAGACTTATGTCAGCCTGTTCAACATCAAATCATTCGTTGGAGGTTTGAAGTTCCACCGATTCAACCACCTGATTAAGAAGACCATCCACAATTTCATAGTTATACTGCGATGTATTTCCTGTTAC
>NC_090752.1:96471387-96488887 GCF_036898095.1 Palaemon carinicauda | reverse complement strand
GTCGCTACTAATGATAGACTACTATGAAACCGTTTTATGTGTATTTTTTTTTTTTTTTTTTTTTTTTTGGCCACGAGAGGGTGAAAAGTCTTGGGAAGTCTTCTAGTGTTTATATTTTCGATAGGGAGGAAAACACCAAAATGTTACGAATTTAACATGCTTGAACACAGATATATATAAATATATATACATACACACACACACACACACACACATATATATATATATATATATATATATATATATATATATATATATATAAATTACGTTTTACCCTAGATTCTTAGTGACTTATTTATGTAATCGCCTGTTCAGCATCTATCATCTCCACCTCCCCCTATTCCCTTTTTCTCTTCTTTCTACGACGCATTGTTATTCTAATTCTTTGCAAGTCCTTTTATCTTTGTGGTAGTTGTATATAGAATTCAGCGTTATGTGTTATCTCTCTCTGATACAACAACAACAACAAATGTAGCCATTTCCAGTCCACTGCAGTGCAAAGGCTTCATACTTGTCCTTATTCATGTCTGAGGTTTGGCCAATTTTCATCGTCACGCTGGCCAACTGCGGGTTGGTGATGGTTGGAGATTTTTTAGTCTGAGCGTTAACAGCAAACCAAACTAGTATCGGTGGCCCTGACTAGCATAACTTTACTGGTCATAGTAATACACAAACCGTATCACCACGTTAATCACCACTCAGTAAGGGGCCTCTTGATACACGGGTCACTAAATGTGTACTGGGGCTAATGATTTTTCTAATGAATATGTCATCCTTAATTTCAAGAAAAATCTATCAGACAAAGCTTTTGATAACATAATGTGCAAAGAAAATACTACAAACAACCATTAAGGTAAATCTATTGAGTTCTTTTATCAAGCGAACCATCGGATTTAATCACTTTGAGATAGTAAAGGTTTATTCTTTTGATGTCTCGTAAACATTAAAAAATCATTGTGCGTGCGTTGTTTATGTTATTTTTTTTTTTTGGGGGGGGGTGTATTTCGAATATAGTTACAACATGATAGAAGGAAACTGAATACAAACTACATGAATGTTACTACTCCACATTTACTTCAAAGCCTATGGCAGAGATATGTACAGTATGTACTGATAATTGTGTCTGGCAACCTCACCAACATTATGAATTCTTGCAAAATCTTACTTCATTGCAATGAATTGTATAATAGACTAAATATGATATAAATATGATGACTAGTTATTTATGGAAAAAAAACTTCGATCATACAATACTTAAAAGAATATCTAAATGTTATTCAAATGTCACAACTGACAAATTTAATGGTTCTCATTACTTCATATTCAAATGGAATTTTAATAGAAAAGACAAAAACTAAGCGAAAAACATAAGAAAAAAAATGAAATGCCATCTATTTTATAGCTAAACGATGATCTTTGATGATAAGGCTAAAGTCACCATATATTGCGCTACAAGTCTTTTCCAAAATGGCCCCATTGTGCGTTCCTTTAGGGCCATAAAATTGCAGGACACCTTTGGATTCTCTGAAGGGAACAATGATGGCTGCAAGAGCTTCAATTTTTAAGACAAGGAACAAAGTAAGGGAAATCTTTAAGAAAAAAAAAATTGCTTATTCCATTGTCTCTGTGTGGTATATGTCGTTTTGAGTGAAGAATATATCTTTCATATAAAGCTCAGTAAATCTATTTTAATCAGAAAACGATTCTAGGCTAAAGGTTCAAAGGCCACTCATGAGTGGCTGAGGCAAGGGACAGTGACAATGCCCTAGCTAGTACGACAGTGCTCTAGAGTCTCAAGCCCACTCTCCACCCAAGCTAGGGCGAGAAAGGGCCAGGCTATGACTGACGATAAGTCAGCACCCAAAACAAGGAGGGTGAGGTTGAAGACACTACAAGAAACTATTGAGTTTAAGTGGAACTCGAACCCCAGTCCGGCAGAACGATAGAGAGAGGCGTTTCCAATAGGACAACACAACCTTAAAGTATCTTTTCTGTTCATCCCAAACATATTCTGAAACAGTTATGGTCATTAAGATTTCTTCTATTTTAGTTTGATTTCGCATCCATGTTGCTCTTTTTTGTTTCTATCTTATTCCCATCATTATTCTTTCCCTAGCTCTTTGCATTGTAACTATCATATGTTATGTTCTAAGGCTTTAGTAAAGCTCCAAGTTTCTGATACATAAGTTAATACTAGTAGGACTATCTGATTAAACACTTCTCTTTTTGTTAAAAGTGGCATTTTAGTTTTCATAATCTCATTTTGTTTACCAAAAGTTCTCCATCCTATGCTTATCTTTATTTTAATTTCGGTCTCATATCCTGGGGAGACATTTACTCTCTGTCAGTAACAATCTCGACATTCGTTCATTACCCTTATTTGTTGGCTCTGTGTCTCTGCATTTTCGTTTACCATTATCTTAATTTTACTCAAATGAATATATATATATATATATATATATATATATATATATATATATATATATATATATATATATAATGTTGTATACTGTAAATATATGTTTAATATGAATATAATATTACCATCCACCTCCCCTCATTTGCTCTCATTTTATCTCCCCTCACTCACAATGAATATAAGCTGCAATTTATCTCCTCCCGACCTCAATTCCAAATTTTCAGCTCGTTTATTAACCCTTTTCTTATCGTGTTTTCGTTTAATTTCCTAAATGGAATACGAATGATTCATTTTTTTCTGACAAAGTAATATGGAAATTTAATCCTTATTTTGTTGTATGATAATTTGCGCACCATTTTAAGTCTTATTCTTATTTCTGTAAATTTTTGCAACTTTAATCTCTTTTGTAAATTTAAAATTTTTAGAATTTGAGTCTTCATATGGTATAATATAGCAATGAAGCCCCTTCCAGATAACCTTGTGTCCTTCATATTAAAGAAACAGCTTCTTGCGGAGAGAAGATTGTTGAATTTATTGTTAGAGAGACGGTACATATACACACAAGATCTGAGCTCAAAAAGTGTCCCCACCCAAGGTAGGACTATACAATGGCTACTGGTTACTCAGTGAGGCAAGAGTCAGTGGCAATGCCCTAGACTGAGTCTGTATATATGATCAGAGCCCAAGCCCCCTCTCCACCCAAGCTAGGGCGAGAGAGGGCCAGGCAATGACTGGCGACAACTCAGCACCCCCCCCCCCATCTTTAGCTCACAAGGAGGGTGAGGTTGCAGACAGTACAAGAAAATATCGAGACTAAGCGGGACTCGAACCCCAGTCCGGCAGAACGACAAGGAGAGGCATTAGGTCATGGACAAGCCCTTTAAATTTTGGAGATGATCCCGATCCGGATTCTAGATCGGGATTAGCACTTTTCACCATTTAAAAAAAAACTTCAAAATAAATTGACGGATTTTCTCGAAATTTCCACCACAGATAGGCTTAGGCCATGGACGACTCCATTAATGTTTGGCGGAGGTCCGAAATCTTTGATTGCTCTGTTTATTCTATTATCTATTTCTCCCTTTTGACTTCTATTTATTTATCAGCATAATATTTTTCTTGAGAAGATATCATTTGGTTTATTAATCTCTTCCCTTTTGATAAATAATAATCTTGCTAAGATTAACCTTCAGCATCCTTTATCAGGTTCTGTAACTTCTCTTCAGTAATCAGTTTTCAGTTATATATATACACATATGTATATAAATTTATATATGTATATATATATATATATATATATATATATATATATATATATATATATATATATGTATATATATATGTATATATATATCGGCCGCCGCTGGAGAATTGGGTGGGGAAAGCCATTCCAGGGTGTTTATGATCTTGGTCCCTGACTCAGATAATCCCATAATCAATATGGTTGTTTTTTTGTTTTTGTATGGGTGCGATTTAGAAGCTAAAATCTTTAAGGAAATATATTTCAACAAAGAGATCGGATGCCCGCGAAAGTAATCACATTGCATTCTTAGTCCAGTCATTTTAGTCATATTTTAGTGAAATAAATGAAAAAAATCATAAGCTAAAATTTTGCGCATGACTTCTTTAGACACTTAGAAATAACATATCAAAAGTCCCCATTGATCCACCTTGAGCTTTGTCCGCCATCTTGGAAAATGGCCGCCAAATTTCCTTTTTTTGCTTTTTTCTTGAAAACGGTTAGTCTGACGAAAATGACTATTCAGTACATTATTAAAGCTCACCAAATTCTCTACAAAAGAGGTTTCTTGCATATGTACTCTACAAGTGATAGTTTGCAAGCTATATCAAGTTTTTGAGAGCACAATATTTTAAATTCGTACTTTTTTCCACACCACCCATGAGGTAAAGTACGTAAGCGGGTTTTTTTTTTTTTAATGTGGTTTCCCCTTTAGGCCTAATCCACAACAATCTTGATACTCTCCTTGTCACATATACAATTTCTTACACTAAATCTGTGATCTTAACGATTTCCTTGGACGCTCTAGCGGCTCCACTGAAGTAGAAGTAAATTGTAAAACACTTGATTTTGCCGTACCTGAATTATTGACTGGTTCTTCACAGCTAATTTCCTGTTGGTTTGCATGATATATTTCTTCTGGTTCAACAGATTCTTCATGATCTTCATTGTCACTTTCATCAGTATCACGTGAGGGAGTCTCCAGTTCATCCATTAGTTCTTCCTCGGATTGGATTATAGAGTTTGAGCAAGAAACCCCTCGACAACATACACATACGATGGAACATTTTAGACCCCCTTTTACACAGCTGCAGTTCCGTACACAGTTCTTTGTGCATGTGCACGATATCAAATGTAGCAACTTCTCAGGTGCGGGTGGTAATTCTGTGGTGACAGGAACCAAGCCATCAGTGCCTTTTATCCATCCCCACTGCTCAGGGGGTAGTGGATTGCTCTGCCATAGTTGAACCTGATGGTACACAGGAAGAAAATGTTGTTTTGATGCTTCTGCTGTTGGGGGAAGTCTTATAAGTTTTACTTGCCTTTTACAACGTACTGTTGCTCTCCTAAAGCACTTCAATCGAAATGAATTTAGCTCAAATTCTTCATCAGGACCTCCATATAGGGCAATAAGTAACTTCTCTCCTGCATCAGCCACTGATTTCTGTGTTGATGTCTTGCTATTAAATACATCTACATGCTTTCTTAGTCTTTCTTTGTTCTGTTAAAGTCTGAATAGTTTAAGGTTCCCTTGTCCGAAGAGAGACGAAACTGTGTCACACCCACTGGCAGCATGAATGAAAAGAATGTAATCCTTTAGTGAACCAAGTGAAGCTTGTAGATCAGAAGAATTGTAGTGTCGGGCAGGCACTTTTCCACGACCAGGTTTCAAGAAAGTAATATTTCTGCTTTCTGGTGTCAGTGCAGTCAGAAGTATAAGAAGGTCAACATCTTCTCCAACAACAGCTATGGTGTTCTCAGAGTTCAAACACTCTCGTATAGCTGTCTGTATAATTAATAAATCTGCATCATCGGGTGCTTGTTTCACCGAGATACCATTTTCAGGTAGTTTTCTGGACAACTGGCTGATAAATCGCAATTTGTTATGCTCATTTGATAGGATTTTTTCTTGACTAATGCATACTTTGGTGTTGGGGTAAAAAATCGTATCAGTAGTTTGCAATGTGCGTGATCTGCGTTGTCTCTCTGCATACTTTGTACTAGATTTTGAGTCACTGTATCCATCAAACTCAATGACTGCCTTTGTGTGGTAATACTGTTTGATGTATGAGATGTATGCCTCATAGACCTCCTCATAAGTGAGTCCTTGAATGTGTGATGGCCACACAACACGATGAAGTAGAAAACCTCCATCTACAATGAAAACGGCTTCATCCAGATACTGAAATGTACTAGTACTCTTATCATTGAACACACTATACATTGCAGCTTTGTTGGTCTTTCTCATGCCCTGTTCAGTAAATAATGCAGGTGGCATTGGGGCAAGCTCGTACTGAAAATAATCTTGCATATCAGCAGTACTGGTGTCTAATGTATGTATTATTCTTTGAAACAGAAAAGTTGCATCAACAGGAACAATATCTTCTCGTATTGTGACACTTGAGTTTATTGTTGCCAGAGGTAACACACGGTTCTTGCGCTTCAATTTTACCTCACCGAAAGCTTGTCCAGTTATGGCATTCATAGACTCCAATCCAATTTCATAGCTTTTGTAGCAGTTTATTTTGTTATCACCAGTTATCCCAGTTGCAAGTGACATAATCTACTTATTGTCTGAAAAGGGTGGATGAGACAGAAACCACTGCAAAATCTTTTCTGTATCTTCATTATCTCTCACAATCCTTGAAGGTCGTAGTTCAATGTGCTGTTCACTATACAAACTTTTCAATCCACAAAACTCCTCAACTTTGGTGCAAATTTCACATGTATATGGCATGCCAAGAATCCACCGACTCAATACACTATCGGTTATCCCTCGCCCATGTGCCAGCCCTCCTGAGGTCTTCATGGTCCTCATTAGCGTTTGTTCAACAGTAAGATCTGACCATAGACCAGCCCAATTCTTGTTTGAGCGCCTGATTGTAAAATATCCTTTCTTTGTAAACTTGACAAAATCTTCATCAGGCATATGCTGGTGTAAATCATGCATATCTTGCAAGTATAGGTGGCACGATTTTGCATAAGCTAAGTGACCAGCTGCATGAAAGTAAGGTATAAACTCTTGAACACACAGTAGGTGTAATTCCCAATTTCCTAGTCTTTCAGCCTCTATATAGTGTAGCATCACAAGTCACCATCTGGAAATATTGTATCCAAAGCATTGCTGTTTTGCCCCTAAGTCAACTTCTTGCACATGAGTGTTAAATTTCTTTACAATGCTATTTATGATAGCCGATTCCTTTACTGATGTTGCAGTCAATGCTTTGTTATCATACTGCTGAAGCATGGACTGAACCTCTTGTTTATCTTCATCAGAAATGGTTGCACCATCTAAAAGAAGCTGGCCCAATGCAGCATATGTTAACAGATGTGCTTGAAGGGTTCTGGCAAAGCTGTGTCCTGTCATCATTTTGTCTGTAGATTTAGGTGCATAAACTGTCTCCCACACTTCTTTTAATCCACTACCGGCCATGATGTACCCAATAGAACCAATAAATGACATTAAGAGATGAAAACCACCTAGTCGCACAAAATATTACCTAAATTCAAACTGTTTTCAGTAGAGGACACAATCTCTCTTGCCTTCCAATATAGTGGCTGGTCAAAAGTAACACATGTCACACTCTTACTCGCTTTTCTACATGAATCAGATGCAAAATGTAACGCGCTGTTTATTGCATCAGAAGAGGTAGCCTTTAAATCAAGGAAAGGCAAGGAGGGAATGGACGTCGTATCAAAGTCCTCGCTATTATTGATAGCATCCATAAATCCATTCCAGTGCGGAATATCCTTAAATTTCATCCACTTCCCACTCAACCATAGCAAATGACAAGATGACGTTGTAATTTTTTCAATAGGATTTGATGTAAGTTTCTTTAGATCCTCAATTTAAATCCTTTTCAGTCCACTTTCACTAAAACTTGTGAAGGGTTTCACTGTTATAGATGAACACGAAGAAATTTCAATTACTTCTGGTTTGATCATTGAGCCTGCTGGTGTTACACATTCAATGCCTCCCATGCAGTGAATGTGTGAAACCCATCTATTCTGTGCACATCAAAATCTGCATTATCAAAAACAAACTGCATGAAACTATCAGGCAAAATATTAGGAGGGGTAGTTTTCATACAAGATGCTTCAAAGAGTTGTGCTTCATTATATTGTGACGAGCCGAGAGAAGGTTGTGAACTCAAAGGCAGGAAGCAATCGACTGAGTACTATATTAAAGAACACTCTCCTTTATATACAAAACCCCAAGGCAACAGGAAAATACATGTACGAGGAAATGACAATGTTACAGAGAAAAACAGCAAACATGAATTTTCATGTTCGTTTTAGTGCGAGGGAAGAGCGAAGATACAAGCATAATATATACAAAATGAATTATGTACAATTGTGTGACACACGGTTGGTACATGGCTCCCCCTCTAAAAATGACATACTGATCATGTTAAATAGGTGCCCTGAATCTGGAGAGGTAGTAGTAAAAACTGCGCCGATTAGCGACAGTGAGTGGCTGTAGAAGTCGATGGTTGGGGTGCGAGCGAGTGGTGGAAGATGGGTGGCTGTGTTGCCGCTCCGGCTCGTCACGGGGTTGGCGAATGTGTCCTACGGCATTCATAGGCGTGTGTGTCCTACGGCATTCATAGGCGAGTGTGTCCTACGGCATTCATAGGCGTGTGTGTCCTACGGCATTCATAGGCGAGTGTGTCCTACGGCATTCATAGGCGTGTGTGTCCTGCGGCATTCATAGGCCTACGGCATTCATAGGCGTGTCCTACGGCATTCATGTCAGCTTCGGTTGAAGTTGAATAGGTGTCCTCTTCGTCACGAGTGGAGGCGTTGATGGAGGTTTTGAAAGATCATGAAGTGGCTGTCCATAAGGGCACGAAGTAGGTTCACCTCATGAGGAGAGCTGTCTGAGGCAGGTTGCAGGCGAGTGATACTGGTCATTTTCCCGAGGGTGAGCGAAGCCCTTTGGTCCCCCAACGGTTGTTGAGAGAGCTGAAAAGGCGTTGCTATACGGGCAGCTGGCGACGGCGAGTACTGCTGCAGAAGATATGCGTTGACGGCTTCATAGTAACGGTGAGGGAGAGGTGGAAGGGGGGGGGGAGGCGGGAGGAGCGAGTCACTCCGGGGTCACCAATGTGACGGTGCCGAGAGAGGGTTGTGAACTCAAAGGCAGGAAGCAATCGACTGAGTACTATATTAAAGAACACTCTCCTTTATATACAAAACCCCAAGGCAACAGGAAAATACATGTTCGAGGAAATGACAATGTTACAGAGAAAAACAGCAAACATGAATTTTCATGTTCGTTTTAGTGCGAGGGAAGAGCGAAGATACAAGCATAATATATACAAAAGGAATTATGTACAATTGTGTGACACACGGTTGGTACAATATCCAGTAGAGAATCCCAGTTTATGTAAAATATGTACCAGGAGTCTTGATCCAAATTTCCTGTGTACGTAAACAGCTACTCCGAGTAGGATCGGAGAGACAAATGTTCTTGGACGGACTGCTTGTAGGATTGAATGAGCTATAGAAGAGCATACCCTGTGTTTGTTGTCTGTATCTCCCTTTCCTCCTTTTTCAATTATTTCATGTAATAAAACTTGAAGAGAATCAGGTATGTTGTTTTCAACATTGTTAAAGAGTCCCTCAGGAGAAGGATAGTTGCTGGAGTCGTACACCTTTGACTTGATGTCCTGTTTAATAATAGCTGCTGCAGTTCTAACAATCCTCATTCGCTCTTCTTTCTCACTATGGAGTTTTTCATTATACCAAGAATTACATAGCAATTTATCTCCTGATTTGCGGAAACATACAATGGGAATCTTTCTTTGGAGGGTAGTTATGATAACATCATTTCCATACTTTTCTTGTAATTTGGTTTTCAGATAGCTTCCACTTGTCCTGCAAGATTGGTTCTGATGCATCACATCTAACAATTCCTGCAAAGTAAATTGACAGTCATCACTGTCTTCCATATATGAACTAACTTTCTCTAAGCCAGTTTCTATATCTTCATCATGGGATCGTCCACGTTTACCTGACGGATTTAAGTGTTGCTTCGAAAAAAACTTGGAGCTACATGACCTATGGTATCTTGCTTCTTCTGCAACCAAACAATGAACACCAACCATAATTGCTTTTACTTTTTTGCCCCAGTCATCATTACGATTGATGCACTTATCCAGCACATTTTTTCCAAAGTCTAAGGTCATTACTCTACTAACTACTTGTCGTCTATGGAGAGGTTTTCTCTTTTCCTCTTTTTCACAGCACTCTTGAAAACAAAATATACACCTTTTCTTGAAATCAAACACAGTTTCTTTTGATCTAATTTTCTGTTTAATGGGTGACCCTGTTTCCTCCTGGTCAGTTGTATCTTTTTCATAAGCTGCTTTTATACTCTTTTTCTCTAGTATAGTCTTTTCTGCATTTTATGTGTAATTGAATAGTTGATAAATTAACCCACTTTTGCCACTTATCATCTCCTCTTTTCCTACTTGCTTCAACAAGTGTCGACATACCTTTCTTAACACAAACATTTTCACTTTCTATTAAGCGTTCTTCGCAAAGTACACATAATTCACTTTGATCTGTGGTTCCTTCCATTTTTAAAGTATATTCTGAAATGAAAACAAAACAAAAAGGATAACCATTTAGAAAATACTATAGTGCAAAAAAAAAAAAAAAAAAAAAATAGCCAAGTATCAGATCAAAAGCAAGTGAATAAATTCACATGGGCATGTTCACACAATTTAATATGGTTAAAAAACCGAGAATATCATTAAAACTATCATTCATAGCAAAAATACTATACATCTTTTGTAGAAAATATTATGGTGAACAAAAATGTATAAGGCAGTTATTTTCCTAAGATCAATGGTTTCCATGGAAATAGCGAAAAACTGAAATTTGGCGGCCATTTTCCAAGATGGCGGACGAAGCTCGGGGTGGACGGATGGGGACTTTTGATATGTTATTTCTAATTGTCTGATATGGAAGAAAAAGAGAGGAAGTGGTGGATGCATGTGAAGAAGTATGCTGAGGAATGTGGGATGGCGAGGAGAGAAGTCAAGAGATGTACAAAAGAGGACATAAAGAAGAGAACAAGAGAATGGGACACAAGCAAATGGAAGAGTGAAATGGAGTGCAAGGAGAGTCTAATTTTGTATAAAAACTGGAAAAGTGAAATCAAGGAGGAGGAAGTGTATGACAACACATTTTCGCCAATTTTATTATTCAGAGCAAGGACAAACTCACTGGGCTTGAATATAAAAAACAGACACCAAAATGGAAATATAAACTGTGTATTCTGTGGTGTAGAAGAAAATGCTAACCACTTTATGTTATATTGTCCACAGTTTAGTAATATAAGAATAAAAGCAATTGAGCTCCAACAACCATACGAAGAAGATAGTGCACAAACAGTTGGAAAATTCCTTTTTTTGTGAAGAAAATATTGAAAATAAGAAAAGAGTACTACAACAAATGTGGCTGAAAAGAGAAAAACTAGTGAAAATAAGGAACAAACAAAACTAAGACACAGAGGCGCCGTTGCAAAGACAAAGCCTAAACCTGAATCTGATCTGATCTGATCTGTAGAAAACATTCTCCAATTTTCAGCTTGTTATGAATTTTTTCATTTTTTTTTTTCCTAATTTGACTGGACTATCTATCTAATTTCGAGAGTGAATACTTTTCATTTTCGTCATGGCTGACGAGTGGCAAAGGTAAAAGACAGGACATTGTCCTAGAATCAGTGCCCAAACCCATATCAATCAATCTAGGACCAGGGAGGGCTAGGCAATGGCTGTTGATCACTGAGCAAGTAGAGCTATATGCTGCCTCAAACTCTAGCTCACAAGGATGGTGAGGTTGCAGATAAGAGAAACTATCGAGCTTTGGCAGGGGTCGAACTCCTGTAAAACAGATAGCGAGACATGAACATTTCCAATAGGTAACACAACCTATTTTCATTCTTTTCGTCATATACAAAACACAAACACACAGGGTGGCCAATTTCTATTCCAATTGGAAGTGGAAGGCTCTCTCTCTCTCTCTCTCTCTCTCTCTCTCTCTCTCTCTCTCTCTCTCTCTCTCTCTTCACTTGACGAAGATGCACCAAGACCTCAACTCCGGCCAGGGGGCCATAACCTAGTTAGGGCAGTATGCGAAAATCTTCGACACCTTGCTATCGGTGTACCTTAGCAAGCAGTCATTCAAGATTTGCCACAATGGCGGGTTCCTATTCCTGCTGTCACTTTCACACCAACCTCTAAAGATGCCCATACCAGTCTACAGAAACAGCTGGTTTTGGAAACAATATCCAAAGTGTCAATTTCAGTTCCTGCAGGACACCACATCTACGTTGACGGCTCAGTACAGGCAGATGGAAGTGCAGCATGTGCTATGTTCTCCCCCACTTTAGACCCTCCTGAGGGTGGGTGGGATGGTCGCAGGTTACCAAACTCATCCAATTCCACTTATTGCGAACCTTGATGACAGAAATGTTGAGCCCTCCCTTCGCTGCCTTATACACAGAATATATTCAGCAGCTTTTGCCTGTACAGTACAGCGTAGGGATGCAGAGAGGGGCACTAGTGTTTCCATACAACATCATGATAACATTCTGCAGAGCCGTCACAAGTACCGGCGTCGTGGACTCATAGTGCGTAGGCATAATGTCGTAAGTGCCAGGATAAGGTTGGGATATCGTCCTGTGTGGCTGGTTGGACAGACACTAGATATACCACACTACACCTCATGTAAACTGTGTAACCTTGCTAATGCCAATAACCTTGAACACTACTGCCTTCTTTGCCCCACTGTCAGGAATCTGTTACCTCAAGGACAAAATTTACTTCAAACCTGTCTATATTTACTCAAAGATGACCACCTAGATGTAATTTTGACTCGTCATCCACACTTTGGTGGCTGCTAAACTGTCTGTTGCAGTTGTTGTGATAATGGAATACGAACTCATATATGTTATTTTTGTAAATGATATACTGATGATTCAATGCTGTAATTTTTTTTTTCTGTTGATTTCTGATGTACTGTATGTAACTGCCAATATGTAACTTTGTTTGACGTCTTTGGGCATAATAAATTTATTAAATAAAATAATCTCTCTCACTCTCTCTCTCTCTCTCTCTCTCTCTCTCTCTCTCTCTCTCTCTCTCTCTCTCTCTCTCTCTCTCTCTCTCTCAAAGAGTCTTAAAAATGAATTTGTGACATCCAGAGGGATCCCTATATGGTCTATTGTGGAAAGGGATTTTTCAACCTAGGAAAAGAATGTGACAAAAATGATAAACTTCAATACATTCTTAGAGATGTCGTATATTAACTATTTCGGAAAAGAGCGTAATTTGGAGTCAACATAACCTAGCAGTAAAGCGTTATTGCAACATTAAAGTCCACTTCTTATGAGTCCTTTCTTTCCATCGCTTTTGTGCTTCGTATCCCATTCTGTATTTTTTTTTTTTTTTGGTTAAAAGAAAAAGGCAAGACTGTGTTCATCAATGTAATGTTTGCCTAAGCTCTGAATGAATGATTTGAAGTTCTCTGGCAACTTGACATCGAAGGTCATTGACGCCGACCTAAGCTCTCCTCCCGGCCTGACGAGGGTTTCAGCAGAGTTTGGTTGGCACTGCTAGGGTGCCACAACCCACCCTCCCTTGGAATCCACAACAAAAATTAAATTCTAAAATATGAAACAAAATGTAGATCGACATTATATCAAAATGAAATAAATAAATAAGAGAGTCTGAAACGAGACTCATCAACAGAAAATAAAGTGAAATAAAATGGAAGACTTTTGAAACTAAACAGTTAAAGGCGATCCTATGTAAACCAGCTTACAAGTACATTAATGGAATATCTCATTTCGTTTATAATCTCATTAAACGATTTTTTTTCGTGAAAAGGATTTTATTTAAAATCGTATTTACCTGAATTTATTTCAACACACACACATATATCTATGTATGTGTCCATACTTATACATGTATATACTGTACATATATACAAGCATATAAATAGTGATAACAAAGTTTTGTTTCGATTCAAATGCATTGGTTCGAATTCTGACCAGGGTAGAATCACTTAATGAATTCAAAACTGGATATTGATTTGAAACATACTTTTGATATTATGTTAAGCCTTTTTGCGACTGTAGATATACACACATATATATATATATATATATATATATATATATATATATATATATATATGTAATAATAGCCAAAAGTTTCGTGTTCGCGAATCAGTGAATATTTTCAGTTATGTATAGAGATAGTGTTTTCCTCTTTCAATTTTCCATTTTACTGTGGCGATTTACATTGGCTCTCCCATCCAAATGCAAATATGGCAGTGATATCGAGGCACTACTCTAGCATGAACGGGGATATTTTCCTTTTATTTAAAAAGAATAAAATTTGATCTATATACTGTATAACGTATGTGCTTGCTCAATTATACAAGCAGACATCCATAAACGTTTACACAAATCATTCCGTAATATATCTACCAATTACTTGCTCAAAGGAGCGCATACATAAGTACGGAAACAACAAATAAGGAAGCTGTTTCTAGTCCACTGCAGGACAAAGGCCTCAGGCATGTCAATGTCTGGGGTTTAGCCAGTTTTCATCACCACTCTGGTCAGTGCGGATTATATATTGTGGAAGATTCTCATCTGATCGTTCACAACAGACCAACGTAGTATGGGTGGCCCTAACTAGTACAGCTTCGCTGATCATGGCAGTACACAAAGCTTTTCACGACGCTAAGGTATGGCCACTGAGAAAGGGACGTGCGCGCACACACACACACACACACACACACACACACACACATATATATATATATATATATATATATATATATATATATATATATATCTGTGTGTGTGTATGAGTGTGTGCGTGTGCGTGTGTGAGTGAGTGAGTGAGTGAGTGATCGAGTAAGCTTTTTCCCAGAAGGGTGAGTGTCACCGAACCTGGAACCCTTTCCAGGATTTGCTAATATTTTTGTGGTAGATTGATAGGTCTTGCCCTTCTTCATACTGATTGCTCTGCTCAATGGATAACTAATTTCAAGGTATATAACACATTCCCACATGAAGAAAGCCGCAGTTGCTAAGGGTTCGAACCCTAACTCTCTCGCTGAAAAGGAGGGTCTTAGCTACACTTAAAAAATTGCATTTAAAAACGGTAAATGACTGGCAACATGTATTCCAGCATTCTTACCGTTTTCAAAACGGATCTATTGACGTAAAGGAGTGATATTACGGTCACCAACCAGTAAAGGATAATAACAAAGAAAGGTAAAATTACGGTCGCCTCTATTTCACTGAAATGCGGCTGAGAGCAGATTATTTTTACTACGGAGATTTTCCGATTGAAATTAGGGTTTTTTTAACTGTAGAAATTTATCTCATATGAGTGAAATCGCAAGTAAAGTTTATAGCAAGAAATTGAGTCTGATAGAAATATTTAAATGATCAATCTTCTGAAAAATTATATAAATATTAATATTGACGTATGGAAGTGCAACAATACAAGCAAATACAGCAGACGAAATTTAAATCGTGAGAGATGTATCTTTTATTAGAGTATCATCCGAGCGTATTTGTTACCATATTGTTTCCCTGCAGCTTTCATTTCGTTTCACCCTGACGTGTATTGTTCCAAGCACCGGGAAAAAAGACATAAAACATTATAACGTTTTGTCCTCGGGTTTTGTCCGTGTTATCTTGCATAAAAATACTCCTCTTCTTATTTGCTCTATTTAAATGATTTGTGCACACGTACAGGCGCACACGCATATATATATATATATATATATATATATATATATATATATATATATATATATATATATAAAATCTGAGTGGGGATGCCTTCACGTAGTTAAAGGTTTGTGTTTGGCCATGATCAGCAAAACTGGGCTAGTCAGAGTCACCCATACTAGGATGGGTTGCTTTGAGCCTTTAGTCTTGTGTCTCTCACCATCACCAATTCGCAGTGATGAAAATGGCCAAACCCCAGACATGACTAAGAGCATGTTTGATACCTTTTTCCTGCAAGTGTACTAGAAACGGCAGTACTTGTTGTTGTTGTTGTTGTTGTATATATATATATATATATATATATATATATATATATATATATATATATATGTGTGTGTGTGTGTGTGTATGTGTGTGTGTGTGTGTATGTGTGGTTGTGTGTGTGTGTGATTATGTGCTGGTCGACACCAATGCCTTTTCATGATATCAGTAATTCTATATAGGTACTCGGCCAAGTGGTATGGGCCTGTGTTCCGGTTTTATAGGTACTGGATCGCTCCCCGCCTATTGCCTACTAAAGCCCTTACCTAGAAATGTTTACTAGCACTTGGACTGGTCAAGAACAACGTCTAGGAAACAGTAATTGCGTCTCCTACTTGCTGAGAAACCGCAGGCTTAAATGTTTTGATATCTTCTCGCCATATGTTTCTGGTGTTACTTATGTGTAAATATTTAGCTTTGCAGAATATTATGTTATCACATTGTGGAATGAGAGTATTGTGGAATAGTCACATACATAGTTTTGTACTCAGAAAAATGTATGTTAAGTTTCGAGTTAGGCAATTAAACAATTGATAGGTTGTTTAGTAGGGGAAAAGTGGCGTCGATTTAGACTTGGGAGAGGTAAGCAAGTAAATTGAGTACTGATTAAGGTACAATTATATAATTAGACTGAATATTGAGAGAGAGAGAGAGAGAGAGAGAGAGAGAGAGAGAGAGAGAGAGAGAGAGAGAGAGAGCTTGCTACACATGAGGTATATAACCTATTTAAGAACCATGTGTTATGATGTAAATCAATTTTTATGTCAAATGTTTTACCATCAGGCAATGACATATTTCCTTTGTCTGTGATATTTTAATTAGTGGAAAGATAACTTCAAAGGAGAGGATGTAGGCGGCTAGTTGTATAGAAGCGGAAGCCGTTAAAGAAAGGTGAAATACCTCTGTCATTATAAGTTAAAGTCATAAGTTGAAGTGTTCACTCACCATTGATAATAGTTTGTAAAAACACTAAGTGTAAAGAGGTTGTTAGAGTTATGTTGTAATGAGTTGAAGGCAGAAGATGATGATATAAATAAAAATGATAGAAGAGTAGATTTACCCAGGGTTTTTGGGGAGGGAAGTCTGCTGAAAACAAGAACAACTAGAGGGGCACTCAGATGTATTTTTCTCGATTGATTGATTTGAAGTTTTCTGGCATTTTCTTCGAAATCTAATAGATTTGTCCTTGGGGTCACACCTCACATGTCCACCAAGTTTCGTTGAAATTGTTTCATTAGATTTTGCGTAATGTTGTTTACAAACAAAAGATAAACAACAAAATATTTGTCATTTACTTAACTTTGCTATTATATTCAAAGTACTGGTGCGTACTTGTACTTTGATATACTTTATCAAAAATTTTACAGATTCATCCGTGGGTCACACCCAACATGACTACCAAGTTTGGTCAAAATCGTTACAATAGTTTTTGAGTAAAGTTGGTCACAAACAAACAAATAAACATAATAATAAACGACGATTTTGACGAAGCCAATGATGTTAACCGAAAAAAAAGTGGATTAGCCAACAAAGGAATAATTTCATAAATTATGATAACTATAATAATGATGAAGATGATACTAATGCCTTTATTGGTGAAAGTATCCTTCCATCCAGGTTCAACGCATGATATAAAAAACAAAGGATCTAATTATTATTTTGGGTTGTCTTCTTTGTAAAATTCCGTTAACAATCTCTCTCACTAATGAATTAATGTCATTCATATCCATTAATATTTTCGGGCTTACTT
>NC_090752.1:96453887-96466387 GCF_036898095.1 Palaemon carinicauda | reverse complement strand
TAAGACTGCACGTTTTAGTTTTATTTTGCTTTGAGTATTTTATTTTTAATAAAATGCTATTACTACGGGTTAGTTTTAAACATTTTGATTTCATAATGTAATATTTGAAAGGGTAAGAAAAAACGGTATAGTTTTATCCAAGCGAAGAGATCCATTTCCTTTGACAATCTCTTCTTCCTCTGGATCCGAGATAGAAATCGGCGGCGTCTTCAGAACTTCCTACTGGCGCAATATTCCCTGCAGCTGAAACCGAGCAACTGCATGTCGGATCAATGTATGTGGAAGCCAAGGTAAAACTCTCTCCTTCCGAGGCGGGTGAGTCTTAAAATTCTTCCCATTTCAAGGAAGAGTCTCTCTTATCATACTCACACCTCTTAGTAGGGAGTTCATTCTTAGCGAGAAACGTTGGGTCAGGGAAGAGGGTAAGTTCCCCTGTTTCGGCAAACTGTATCTGGCCCTCTTCTCTAGATAAAGCCACTATTTCACTGACTCGTGCTCCCGAGGTGAGAGCAAAAAGGAAAATCACTTTTTGAGTCAAGTCTTTCAGAGGGCAAGATTCATTGTCCAGGCTAGAGGCAAAATGGAGCACCTTATCCAGAGACCAGGAGATGGGTCTTGGTGGAGGTGCAGGACGGAGTCTAGCACATGCCTTCAGAAGTTTGTTAAAGATTTCGTTAGACAGGTCTATCTGGAAGGCATACAGTAGTGGTCTTGTCAAGGACGATTTACAAGTGGAAATCGTATCGGCTGCTAAGCCTTGTCCATGAAGGTGAATGAAGAAGGACATACAGAAATCTATGGTTATTTCCGTAGGATTCTTTGCCTTGACGAAGGACACCCACTTTTTCCAGAATGACTCATATTGCCTTCTGGTAGACTTTGTTTTGTATTCCTCTAGGAAGTCTAAACATTTCTTCGAGATTCCAAACCTTTTTTTCACGGCTAGGGAGAGAAAATCATGAGGTGAAGGTCTCTGGTTTTCTTTGATGAAGCAAAGGCAATCGACTTCTGAACCTGCTGGGAGAGAATTGGGTCCGGCAGAGGGATCAGCTTGGGTTGTAGCTCCAGGACTAGAGGGAACCAGTTGCTCCGGGGCCACTTGGGAGCCACTAGGGCAGCTGTTATCTTGAAGGTTCTCAGTTTGGAGAGGACTTTCAGCAGAAGGTTGGGTGGAGGGAACAGGTAAATCTTGGACCATCTGTTCCAATCCAGGGACATGGCGTCCACCGCTTCCGCTTTGGGGTCCTCGTATGGAGTCACGTACAGAGGAAGTTGGTTGTTGTCGCTCGTCGCGAAGAGGTCGATCTGCAGTTCTGGGACTTGACGGGAGATGAAGGAGAATGATTGTGTGTCTAGGTACCATTCCAACTCTATGGGGCTTGTCCTCGATAGAGCGTCCGCCGTCACATTGCGGAATCCTTGTAGATGAACTGCTGAGAGGTGCCATCTCTTCCTGTCCACTAGGCGGAAGATGGGTAACAGCACCTGGTTGAGTTGGGGCGATCGTGAGCCCTGACGGTTGAGACATCTGACCACAACGGCGATGTCCAGAGTGAGACAGATGTGGATCGAAGGACGAGGAGACAGTTTCTTCAGAGTGAAAAGAACCGCCATGGCCTCCAAGATGTTGATGTGAAACGTCTTGAATAGGGGAGACCATGTTCCTTGAACTTGTCGCTGGTGGGAATGACCTCCCCATCCTTCTAGTGAGGCATCCGTGTGGATGATGACCGACGGAGGTGGTGGTTGAAGAGGATCTGATCTTTTCAGGGTCTTTGCCTCCGACCACGGCTTGAGAAGTGAGCGAAGCCTGGTTGGCGTAGCTGTGCTCGTAGCACTGGGTCTGTCATTGAGGCGAACTGGAGGGAGCCGAGCACTCGTTCCTGATGTTGTCTTGAAATCCGTTTGGATTTTAAAAGTCTCTTGACAGATCCGGCTATTTCCTTCCTTTTCTTCAGAGGGATGGAAAGATGGTGTGACTGAAGGTTCCAATGGATTCACAACCATTGAAACTTCTGAGCTGGAGACAGTCGAGACTTTTAGGTGTTGATTTTGTAACCCAGATGTTCCAGGAACTGGGTCACCTTTCTGCAGGCATGCGAGCATTCTTCTGACAATGTCGTCCAGACCAGCCAATCGTCTAGGTAAGCCATCACCTGGACGCCTTGAAGGTGTAGCTGTTGGACGATCGTGTCTGCGAGCTTCGTGCAGATTCTTGGGGCCACGTTGAGTTCGAAGGGCATAGCCCTGAAGGCGTATTGAATCCTAGGTAGGAGGAAGCCTGGTGATTCATTGGAATGTGCCAGTATGCGTCCGCCAGGTCTATTGAGACCGTGTAAGCCTTGTGAGGCGGTAGGGCTCTTATCTGTTGAAGAGTCAGCATCTTGAATTTGTTGTTCGCTATGAACTTGTTGAGAGGGGACAAGTCCAGAGTGACTCTGAGTTTGTCTGAGTCTTGCTTGGGAACACAAAACAGTCTTCCCTGGAACCTGGTGGACTTTACCCTCTTGATCACCTTCTTGTTCAAGAGTTAAAGGTCATATTCTTCCAGGATGGGGGTTGTAGGTTGGAAGAATTGGTGGAAGACTGGAGGTGGTTTTATTCAGCTCCACCCTAGTCCCTTCTTGACGATGCTGTGGCCCAAGGATCGAAGGTCCAACGATCCTGGAAGAGGCGGACTCTTCCTCCCACCGGACGCACTTCATTGCTTCTTGTTTCCCGAGGGTATACCACCTCGACCGCTTGCTCCCCTTCCTCCTCTCCCTCTGGATGGACGTCGAGAGGAGTCCTTGCCGGAGCCTCTACCTGTAGGGCGAAAGGTAGTGGATTGCCTTTCATAGGCAGGGGTGAAAACTGGTGACTTGGCCACCACCGGCTGAGGGACCAGCTGTAATGTCTGCTGTGATTGAGCCACTAGCTGGGGAGTAGCCGGTGCCGGAAACTAGCGTTTGGCCTGACGCTGCTGGGGTCGGGGCTTGTTGGACTTCTTCTTAGGCTGTGGACCCTCATCCTGAGAAGATATCCTCTTTCGGGACATGCCCCACTTATTTAGAAGGTTCCGATTCTCAGTGGCGGCTTTGTCCGCAAGCTCTTTCACCAGGTCTACTGGAAAGAGGTATTTGCCCCAGATGTTGGAGGAAATCAGTTTCCGGGGTTCGTGTTTAACGGTGGCGTCCGCAAACACGAACACTCTACAGGATCCTCGGGCCTTGATGAAGCTGTACAAGTCCTTCATCAAGGTCGCAAGGTGGGTCTTTGCAAGAACCATGTAGTAGCCTGGGACCCGAATGTCACCGGCCATTGTATCAAGTTGTACTTGAAGAGACAGAGAGGTGGCCAGCCCCTCTCTTGTGTCCTGTTCCCAACGCAAGAGGTAGTCGGTGAGCTTGGGGAGGTCTTCATTAAACTGACGTCCAGCGACGTCAGCCTCCAGCTTTCCAACCGTGAAGGTAAGCTGGATGTCCTTCCAGCTTTTATCATTGGGAGGTAGGGCGAGGGAGAGAGGCCTACATTCCTCCAATATAGGGCAGGGTTTTCCTTCCTCCACTGCCTTTAACACGGAATTCAGGGCCTTTTCCGCGAAGGGAAAGCCCATGGTGGGAGGAGCAAGAAAAGACTGGTGCCTCTTGCTCAAAGCCGGCATCTTGGAGTTGGTGTATCCTCTGCTCTTGGGGCAGTCAGCCAGCATAGCTTGAGCCTTGGCGTGGTCAAACACTGAGACCTCCTTCGGCTCGGTCTTCTCCTTGGAGACTGGTTCGGACTTGAGATGGATGTAACAGTCCGGGTAGGCGTTGAAGCTAGGGTAGAACTCCACCTCTTCGAGGGGGACGGCACCTAGCTTATCATTGATGAAGATGCGTCCGGTCGTGATTGGCATGTGTTTTGCATGCCTCCAGGGATTGGTCACTGAACAGGGGGGAAGATCCTTGACGGAGATCTTTTTCGGTTGCTGCTTCAAGATCAGAAGCTCCCTCTTGAGGCATGCCCCTTGCGGAACTTCTCGTCCAGGAATGCTACCAGAGCTTGGATGGTATCCTGGGTGCCCGGTACCACAGATATCGGGGTGGCAGATGTAGAGGGGACGGGTTCAGAGACCACGACGGAAGTCAGGGGGGGGTGCACGGGCGACCTCGTCCTCAGAATCGGGTTTCCACCTGATCCTCTTCCTCTTCTTGACCCTCTGTCACGAGGGTCCTTTCCGTATTTTCGGACACATCCGACATCCTCTCCACCTCGTCGAGATGACAATCTTGGAGAGCGGCGGCAACATCCGGTTCGACCGTTAGCTGGACGCAGGGGATCTCATCCTTAGGGATAACGGCATCAACAGATGCCTTAGGGAAGAGCATGGCTCTCATCTTCTGGCTTGGGAGATAGGGCCCCGTGGAGTTCTTCTGAAATCTGCGCACCCACTTGCGCAGTTTCTTTTGGGCGTTATCCCTAGCCTCTGCTGACGGAGGGTTGTCAAACGCCTCATCAAGCAGACCCTTGCAGACTTTACAGGCCTGCGGATCCCAATAGCGAAGGTTCCCCTTCGTGATAGAACAGCTGGCGTGGGTCCGGCACGCTAGGTGGCCGTGGAAGTTAGGGCGACTAACGCCGCAGAAGGCGCTCTCACACTTCACATACTCCTCCTGTAAAAGAAAGAGGAAATGAGTATTAGGAAGTCAATACAAATATGACTAACATTAATCTTAGATTAGAATAAGTTAGTAAACTTATAATATAAGATTCCAGTGTGTATGGGCTTAGGATAGGTAAGCCAGAAAGGAGGTAGGAAAGACACATATTTGTGCATCCCGCCCAGCCAATTGCCGCGACTCCATACTGTAACTAATTCAAGAGGACCGTCATGGGCCCTAGGGTGAGGAACAACATCCCTGCTGGATGAGCCAAGCTTAGGCTTCCTCTAGGGAATTAGGTACAGTAAGAGGGAGGGGGAAGCTGAAGTCATTGTGTATAAGAAAAAGGGGGATAAGCTTAGCCCCCTTATCAGATTTGGTCCCGGCAAGAGACTGCACATGGAAGCGCAGAATATGCTGGAAATTTTTTTACTGTACAACTATACATAATAGTTTTCAGTCTAGAGCAGTGGTTCTTAACCTGTGGGGAATTCCCCACTGGTGGGGAATGGCGGAGTTGCCAAGTGGGGAATGACCGGTCGGACAGAAGAACCACTGTCTTGTTGTCACATTTCGTGAATTTGTTTCCACCCACAAATAATCGATAGTGCTTCAAAATTTAATGTTGACTTACTTTACAAATCACAACCATTTACAGACTGTTTTAATAACAAAAACAACCAATATATGAGGTATTGTAAGTCATGTTTGGGTAAAAGTGACAACACTGTTGGTTTTGAAATGTCAACAGCGGCTCCCCGCAAACTCACTCCTGTCGCGTCTCTCCTTGGTGTAACAGGTGGGTAACAGAGCTCCCATTATTAAGTAATTACTCATACGTTAAACACTGCATGGGTTAAACTCGAATTTGTCAATGACCGATGCTGTGGTGGGAAATGGAGAGTTGGCTCACTGAAAAGTGGGGAATTGGAGATAAAAGGTTAAGAACCCCTGGTCTAGAGTATAACGATACCATAGGAGTACTGGCTATTATCCATAGCTGCACCATATTAGCTGCCGGCATGGGGCCAGCAGGAGGGAGGAGTGACTGTCCACTGTACTGCCAGGATTGGTGGTGCCGGCAGCCTGGCGGAATGCCGGAGGCTCGACTGGCGCCGGCAGGTCCCCATCAAGGTTGGACCTTTCCCAGCCATTAGTCTATGTGGCAGAGAGAGAGGGTGACACCTTGGGTGATGGCAGATCGCCGGCAAGCCAGCAGGCGGCCGGCGACGGTAATCGACACCAACATCATTCAATGAGACAGGTAGGGCACTGAAGATTCTGACGGCTGGCGCCGATAGAGTGGGGGGGCGGCAGTGGACCGGCACTAAGAGAGAGAGGGAAAGGATAGGAGGAGAGAGAGGGAAGGGTAATACCCAGTACCCAATCCAATCTTCCTCCGGGAGAAGGTTCAAATGAAAGGGAAGGGTGCTACCTTTCATCCGGTGGCAGAGAGACGTCAGTCGGCTATGTTGCCAGTGGCGGCCCAGGGAAGGGCCGAAGAACACTTAAAGAAGGGAGGTCCTCCGCCGGCAGACTGACCGACGAATGCTAGCCAATAGTTCGACTATATGCGGGCAGCATAGCAGTACGGACTAACCAATGAAAGGACCGAGCCAAACCGGCAACCCACCGGCCCTCGGTGGAGTTGTAGGACGGCAGACAGGGGTGGGAAGGCTAAGCCAACACCAAAGGAATATAGGGGGAGGGGAGAGAGTCCTGAAGGGGGTGTATGGGGGGAGCGTAGTTTCCACCAACACCTCTAGAGGGGGTAAGATTCTGTTCAGGGCTAGCCTCTCTAGGTAGGAAGAGTCCATTCTCCAGCCTAGGGTAGGTTAGCTGAGAGTAGGTACAGCACTAATGTCCTGTCCTAAACTATTAAGAAGCAAAATCCCACTGACTGCCTAACCTAGGCTAGGTGAGCTACTCTCCTAGACCAGGAAGGGCATGGGGAGGACAAGTTGTTAGGCCACAGGGAGGACGGGACTTAACCCAACCAAGTGTAGACCAGGGGGAAGGGCAGAGCCCCACCACCTTCACCCTCCAGCAGGGACCAGAAGGAGAGTACATTCTCATAATGGGGTCTGGAGGGCGAATGACTGGTACTCTGAGGTTCCATCCCAAACTCAAAGCGCATGAACAATGGCAAGGAGTGGGGTAGGAAAAATCCTAGCCTAACCTTACCCGAAAGCATATCGAGGTAAGGAGGGGTAGGATGTAGCCTAGGCTACCTCAGATGGAGGAGATTACATTAGGAAAGGTAACTGGGGAGGTAAGGGAGTATACAATAGCCTCAGCGTTAGGTTATGGGCAAGGGAGACGACTACCAATATCACCGAAACCCATTGTATACTCCCTAGAAGGCGAAATAACATCTGTGCACTGAATCTTGTTTGTATAAATGCCTATGTCATTTATAAAATAACACTAGGAACACTTATATATCATGCAAAGAAGTAAACATGAACACTAGGCTATCGAGCCTAGGGGCTTGGCTAGCAATCGAGCATAGGGTAGGCTAACATAGTTGCCTAAACGAATACTAACGCATAAATCTAACTCCTAGCAATGAAGACTAAATAACTAATGAAGTTATTAGTTATAAGACCGGGAAGGTTGCTCTGGCTAACTAAATAAAGCCTGCGAGGCGAGCAACAGCGTGGAAACATGATGCCTCCGGTCGGGGCACAGCTCGGCCACAAAACACAAGATTTAAAGATAAAAAGTCGTTACTTTACGGCTGGAGCCTATTTATACAATACAAGAATATGGTACTCAACTTTCCAGAAGAAGGCGAGGCTGAAGATTGCGACATGATGCAATTAAATAGCGAACACGGAAAAAAACACTCTGCTCAGGAACGCTACAGGAGAAATTCTCTCTCTCTCTCTCTCTCTCTCTCTCTCTCTCTCTCTCTCTCTCTCTCTCTCTCTCTCTCTCTCTCTCTCTCTCTCTCTCCTGCTATAAATGTCATGTATACCCGTGCAATGTCTTTAATACGGTGGCTATACTGTCTGTGAAAATCCGAATCAATAATCCCAGCAGCTATTCATACAAAAAAGATAATTAATATGAAGAATTATGAACTAAGGAGACATTATGATGAAAGAGGAAAATCAAAGACAATGAATTTCCTGCAACTGGGAGATGGTAATGTATCTTGAAATTGCACATTAAAGCTCAGGAAACAATCTAATCCTTTTAGTGCTTCTTAGAAATCCGAACGGTAACTTTATTTGTTAGTTAAGTAAAGGAGAAATTAAGTTACGTTTTATTGAAGAAAACTGTTTCAGATAACATAATCCGACATAACATAACAATACTTGACATATCTGTTTACAATATAGTGAGGTTTTTTTTTATTCGTAATGCAAAACAAGAGTGATTTTGACAAAGAAAATTAATTCAGTTTGATAACTTAATATGATGGAAGACCAGGCCTACATGGCTGAGGACTATGAAGCGTGAGGTAAGAGATGATGAATGGAGAAATATGGAATTAAAAGGTGAAGATAGAGACGACTGGTGAAATGTAACCGAGGCCTTTTGCGTCAATAGGCCTAGCAGGAGATGATGATGATGCATATATATACAATGCAACAAAGTGATATATGAAAAACATGAAATAACACTTCAAGTAATAACGAAATATCAATGTGGATCATCGCACTAATATTCGTGTAATAAATATAATGCAGAATAACATTCAATTCTGTACTTAATTCAGTAATGTATACCATTCTTGTGTCTCTCAGTTTGGATTATGTATTTTAAACAATAATTTGAAAAATGAGAAATCTAATTGTATATATATATATATATTTTGAATTTGTTTTTCCTGATTTTACTTGAAACGTATTGACTTAAGCTGTCTTTAGTAAAAGAAATGTTGTTAATCTCCTTTTCTCTTTATAATCTTTAAAATCTTTGAAATATACAACGTATATAACTGTGCCTTTTTAATACCCAAGAATTTTAGACATGGCATGGTGCTTTATTCAAGTTAAAATACAAAGCATTAATAGATTGGTATGGGATTTGTTGATCATACAGATATAGACAAATGTCATTTTTTTTATTTATTATAACTATAGCTGGATAAATGTAAATACTCTCTTTAATAAAAGTAATAATCTCCTTAATATCCGGCAAAAAAAAAAATTATATTTGTCATATTTTTTCTATATTTGGATTCATTTTAGTACTTGTTTTAATTTAGAAAATTATTGTGTTATATCCACGACATATTTATTTTGATATGAAATTTTGTATATCAAGAATTATTTAGGTACTGGTTTTGATTAACAAAATATAACATTAATTCTTATTTGTCCACGACTTACCAATGCCAGCTGATTGGTTAGAATGATCTTGTCCAACCAATCAGTTAGCAGGAAACTTTTCTGAGCTAATAGGGCATCTCTGCGAGTTGGTGCAAATGCACCTCGTTAAAAGAAAATTGAGCATAGGTTTAGACACCCCCCCCCCCCCGTATAAATAGAAACTTAGTTAAATTAACTTCTTTGTGTGTTAAATATCACCACTTCTTTTTTGTCTGCATCTTTTCCCACTTTTATGTGGGTTCGATGTTTCTGGCCAATGTTCTCCATCTACCTATATCCCACACTTCATCACCGGTTAATCTCACAATCTCCACTGGCCATATTGGTTTTGGCTAGTGTTAAATATCACCACAGAGTTTGCATTTTAACTCATCACCAGTTAAAAACTTTATATATATAAATATATATATATATATATATATATATATATATATATATATATATAATGTGTGTGTGTGTGTATATATATATATATATATAAATGGAGTATTTTTTCCTCAAAGATCACCCGGTATTCTGCATATTAGATAATTTTCAATGGTTGGCTAAGTTTTTATTTTCCTTATGAGTATATTTACTTATACCTACGGGTGATTCTCACGATTTCACTGTTGGCTTCATTAATTCCGATACACTTCTTGGAAAGCTAAGGAGACGTCAGTGTACCGGAATTAATGAAGCCAACTGTACCTAGATAGTTATAGAAGCGACGGAACGTTTTGGCTATGGGACGCTTTTTGTCCTTGTCCTTGTCCTTGTTGTAGTTGTTGTTGTTGTTGTTGTTGTTCTTCTTCTTCTTCTTCTTCTTCTTCTTCTTCTTCTTCTTTGATAGAATTAATTATACAACAATCTGTGCCTGGACTCTGAAACAAAATCTAATTAAAATTGGCTTTCGTGACTTTTAATATGTGATTAGATTTTGAGAAATATAGAAGTAGACTTCCGGGGAGAAGAAGGGACATTTAGAAATAATTCTACCTTACGGAAGGCTTGATGTCACCTGGCGCTCATGTTAGGAATTATTTTTTAATTATTAATCCTTAATGTATGGACATTCTGTTCTCTGGTGAATTACTTTGCAATTGTATTTAAGGTTGATTATATATGATTATTTGATTATTTTAGTTAGGATCATTTTGGTAATTGGAAAGCGGTAATATTTTGGTCCTTTGCTATACGTCTGCAGAATATCTTGAGGACATATTAATGGATTAATTATTCAGTATCACTGATTAGTTTGTTGTCCCCATCAACACTCATTTCAGGATTTAACGCTATCAGAATCATCTCCAACGTTACTCGGAATATTATTGCACTCTAAGACATCATATATTTTGTCAGACCTATTTTTTAATTTCAAATATTGAATGGAGGTCCAATATTTCATTTCAAAAGGAGTTAATGAATCTTGATAAGCGTACGTGACTTGTCAAAAATGACAGCTAGATATATAGATAGATATGCGTATACACGCGCACGCACACAGATTTAACCCTTCTCACCTCCTTCCCCTTTTCCTGACTACTACCCCTTTCACCAAGGTATGACTACTCCCTGAGTATTCATACCATATATGATATATATATGGGCAAGCACTTGCTCTTTATTATATAGTGGAGATTTAACGACACTGATTTATTTCCATTTATAATTCGACCTAATTTTCAGCGTCTGACATATTGAAAGATCGACATTAGGATTTTTATCTGATTGTGATGCAACTGGTTAGATAAGTACTAAAGAGGTTCTCAAATATATTTCCTCATACTTTTGACCTGTAATTATTTTCAAAAAGTAATAGTTGAAATGACAGGTCTAAAATAACTTTTGATTGTTGTTCAATAGATCTCAAAACACGTGATAACTAGATGTTGAAACGACTGCTTTTAGAAATGAGTTTTTATATCGTCCGTCTTTTTTGATAACAGGCTCTTTTCTTACTAACTCCGAGATCTTATTAATAATTAAATTACTTCCAATACTTTTCATTATTATTTCAATTATCTCTTACATGCCGTCATTATTTCAAATATCTCTATTACATTTCGTTATTATTTCAGTTATCTCTATTACGTTTCGTCATTATTTCGATTATCTCTATTACATTTCGTTATTATTTCCATTATCTCTCTTACCTTTCATTATTATTTCGATTTTCTCTATTACCTTTCATTATTATTTCAATTCTCTCTATTACATTTCGTTATTATTCGATTCTCTCTATTACCTTTGGTTATATATATATATATATATATATATATATATATATATATATATATATATATATATTATATGTATATATATGATGTATATATATTTGTATATATATGTGTGTACATATGTATATATATACATATATATATATACAGTGTATATATATATATATATATATATATATATATACATACATACATATACACCGAATAGTCTGGGCTATTCTATACAGATTCTTCTTTGTCCTCATACATCTGACAACACTCAGATTACCAATATATTCTTCTTCGCTCAAGGGGTAAACTACTGAAATGTAATTGTTTGGTGGCTACTTTCCTCTTGGTAAGAGTAGAAGAAGCACTTTAGCTATGGTCAGCAACTCTTCCAGGAGAAGGACACTCCAAAATCAAACCATTGCTCTCTAGTCTTGGGTAGTACCATAGCCTCTCTACCCTGATCTTCCTCTGTCTTGGGTTAGAGTTCTCTTGCTTGAGGGTACACTCAAGCACACTATTCTGTCTTATTCTTCTTCCTCTTGTTTTGTTAAAATTTATATATTTTATATGGGAAATCTTTATGTTAATGTTGTTACTGTTCTTGAAATATTTTATTTTTCCTTTTTTTTTCTTTCCTCACTAGGCTATTTTCCCTGTTGGAGCTCCTGGGCTTATAGCATCCTGTTTTTCCAATTAGGGTTGTAGCTTAGCAAGTGATAATAATAATGATAATAATAATAATAATAATGCATATAAAATTTATATTTGTTTTTGTAAAGTGACCCATGCTGATTCTAAAACAATTTCCTTTTTTTATGACGTAAATATCATCAAATTAGACTCTTTAATTTGAAAGAAATACTTTCTTATTTCTTTTATTTTATCCCCTTGTAGTATCTTAATGGACTCTTAACGTTTATCTCACACAATATAATATTTCACATTTTCTGTAATCTTTCCTTACCTCATCCAAAGTAAATTATGACCCATTTGTAGTTTCCCAACTTATTTATGTATGTAATGACCGAGATCGAAAAGTGAACTACCAAAATCTCGATGTTTTGCTATTTTCTCACGTGTAATTCTTACTGAATTTCCTGGAATACAAAATAGGAAAAGAAGTAATTTTCCGGCCCCCTACGAAGTTTCAAACCCTTTTTAGATTTTGGAGTTAAAAAAGTTAAAAATATGTACGTCATTACTTTTTTTTTCCTTCATCACTTTTATAATTCAATAAAAAAAAACGAATTATAAAATAATGCTGTTACGACAGAGGAGATTTTTATAGGAGGAGCAATGTAAAAACTGATTTACAGTATATTTGA
>NC_090752.1:96438887-96448887 GCF_036898095.1 Palaemon carinicauda | reverse complement strand
GAGACATGATCATTCAGGTTATTTTTAGTGCGAGGGAAGAGCGCAGATACAAGCATAATATATACAAATTAATTATGTACAATTGTATGACACACGGTTGGTACATGGCTCCCCCCCCCTAAAAATGACATACTGTACATGTTAAATAGGGCGCCCTGATCTAGAGAGGCGAACTGTAGGCGGGTCATCTGGCAGAAGATAAGCAGGTTTTAGACGATCAATGGAGACCCAGTCTTCTTTGCCCCGAATGTTTAGGAGGAATGCTTTCGGACTGCGTTGGATCACAAGGAAAGGGCCCGTGTAAGGGGGCGTTAGTGGTGGCTTGCTGGTGTCGTTGCGCAGGAAGACGTGCGTTGCAGAGTGCAAGTCCGTTGGTATGTGATGCTTCGCTGGGGGCTTGTAAGTCTGGCGGCACGGAGTAAATTTTTCCACGACGTGACGTATGCGCTGGAGATCGTCGGAGGAGGTTGTAGAAGGAAAAAATTCGGCAGGGACGACCAACGGGTCGCCATACACCATTTCAGCTGCCGAGACGTCGAGGGCATCTTTAGGAGTGGTTCTTAGTCCCAGGAGGACCCAGGGAAGCTGAGTAAACCAGTTGGAATCCTTGCAGCGGGACATCAAAGCTGCTTTGAGGGTGCGATGAAAACGTTCAACCATTCCATTGGCAGCGGGGTTGTAGGCCGTTGTCTGATGTAGGGTGATGCCCAGGAGATTCGCTAATGACGTCCACAATTGAGAGGTGAAATTGGTTCCCCTATCAGAAGTAATATGCTCAGGGATACCGAATCTTGAAATTCATCCTAGAGAGTAAGGCAGATGTACATGAGGCGGACGTTGCAGTTTCCATGGGAATGGCTTCAGGCCAACGAGTGGAGCGGTCGATGACGGTAAACAGGTAACGATGTCCTTGTGATGTGGGTAGGGGGCCTACAACGTCGACGTGCAGGTGTGCGAAACGACGCTAAGGTTGAGGAAAGGTGCCCACTCCTGAATCCGTGTGTCGATGTACTTTGGAAGTTTGGCAAGAAGTACAGGCGCGGACCCAATCCTTAGCATCCTTAGAAATGCCGTGCCAAATGAACTTTGCCTTCAGCAGCTGTGCAGTAGAACGGCACGAGGGATGTGAAAGGCCGTGAATGAAATCAAACACCTGTCGGCGCATGGGAGCAAGAATCCAAGGTCGCGGTCTACCAGTACTGACGTCACAGAGGAGGGTGGTGTTGGAGTCTTCGAGGGGAGAGTCTTCCCAACGGAGGGACGTGCAGGATGTCCTACAAGCTTGATACTCTGGATCTTGTCGTTGGGCTTCAGCCAGGGCGTTGTAATCCAATCCCAGTTGAACGGCAGCCAACGTGTTTCTTGACAGGGCATCGGCAACGGGATTAATTTTCCCAAGTACGTATTGGAGGGTGCAATTGCATTCAGCCACGGCGGAGAGATGTCGGCGTTGACGGGCGGACCAGGCGTCAGACTGTCGAGTGAAGGCGTGCACCAGAGGCATGTGGTCTCTGCGAATGACGAAGGGCGTACCTTCTAAGAAATGGCGAAAGTGACGGACAGCCAAGTGCACCGCCAGCAATTCTCGATCGAAGGTAGAATAACCCGATTCTGCCTTGGACAGTTTTCTGCTGAAGAAGGCCAATGGGCGGGGCGAGCCTTTGACCACCTGCTCGAGTACTGCACCAATAGCGACGTCGCTGGCATCGGTGGAGAGAAGGAGAGGGGCGTGTGGGATAGGAAAAGTGAGAGCCGCAGCAGTTGATAGGGCCTTCTTTGTATTGCAGAAGGCTGCTTCTTGAAGGGGACCCCACTTCAGGTCCTTTGGCTTGCCCTTGAGGGAGGCGTAGAGGGGAGCAAGAGTGGCGGCAATGGCTGGCAGAAAACGGTGATAATAGTTGATCGTGCCCAAGAATTCCAGCAGAGCTTTGACGGTCGAGGGCGCGGGGAAGTTCTGAACGGCTGCTACCTTCTCAGGGAGGGGATGGACTCCTTCAGGAGTGATACGGTGCCCTAAGAATGACACTTCATTGGCGCCAAAGGTAGACTTGTCGTACCGGACTACAAGACCGTTTTGTTGCAGGCGGTCGAGCACGATGCGCAGGTGACGGAGGTGTTCTTCTTTTGAGGAGGAGAACACAAGTATGTTGTCCACATAACATACACAGAAAGGGAGGTCCCCTAAGATGCCATCCATGAGACGTTGAAACGTGGCTCAGCATTACGAAGGCCAAAACAGGAGTAATTGAAGGTGTATGTACCAAACGGAGTGGTGATGGCAGTCTTGGGGATGTCTTCTGGGTTCATAGGCACCTGATAATACCCCTTCAGGAGGTCGAGCGTAGAGAAAACCTTCGCTTTGTGCAGGTAGGAGGTCACGTCGGCAATGTTTGGGAGGGGGTAGTGATCCGGTTGTTTGCATGTTCAGGCGCCTGTAATCCCCGCACGGACGGAGGCAGCCATCTTCCTTCAGAACGATGTGTAAGGGTGACGACCATGGGCTGGAGGCCTTTTGGCAAAGGCCCATTTCCTCCATTTCGGCGAACGTCTGTTGGTGGCTGCCAATCGTTCCGGTGCCAGACGTCTGAATTTTGCGAAGACTGGGGGTCCCGTTGTCTTGATATGGTGATAAATACCGTGCTTGGCAGGAACCGTGGGCGTTTGGCGAAGTTCTGGACTGAAAACTTCCGGGTACGACGTGAGGAGGTGGGCGTAGGCATCCGTGGATGCGCTAATGTGGAGCGCGAGGTTAGAGGGGGCGGGTTGAAGAGGTGTCGACAAGTACGAATCTGCGTTGACCAATTGTCTGTGGGCGACATCGACCAGAAGGTGGAAATGAGAGAGGAAATCCGCACCGAGGATTGGCATTGTGACGTCAGCAACGAGAAACTTCCAATTGAATTTACCGTTTCCGAACGATAATGTGTCGTTCTCGTAACCGTAGGTGGGTATCACAGATCCGTTGGCAGCTACCAAGCGGACGTCGGCAGATGTAGACAGACTACGTCGGTGCCTTGAAGAGTTTCCTTGGCAAAAGAGAACGACAAGCACCCGTGTCTACCAAAAATCGCACGCCCGTTCCTGCATCCTGTAAAAAGAAAAGATTAGAAACACGGGAGGCCACCGCCACAAGGGATGGCCTACTTACACGTTTTTTGGCCACTGACAATCCTTGGCACATTTCTTCGCGGTTGCCCCGAATCTGAAGTGGTAGTAGCAAAACTGCGGCGGATGGGAGGTAGTAAGTGGCTGTAGAAGTCGTTCGTTGGGGCGCGAGCGATTGGTGGGTGGTGGGCGGCTTTGTCGCCGCTTCGGCACGTCACTGTGTAAGCGTGTATGTCCTACGGCATTCATGTCAGCTTCGGTTGACGTTGAATAGGCATCCTCGTCGTCAGGGGTGGAGGCGTTGATGGAGGTCTTGAAGTGGCTGTCCATAAGGGCATCGGCTTTGGTCATCAAGTCCTTTATGGGTAAACTATCGACATCGGGTATGGCAGCGCGTACAGGTTCGGGTAAACGGCGTATCCAAAGGGCACGAAGTAGGTTCACCTCATGAGGAGAGCCGTCTGCGGCAGGTTGAAGGCGAGCGATACTGGTCATTTCCCTGAGGGCAAGCGAAGCACTTTGGTCCCCCAACGGTTGTTGCGAGAGCTGAAAAAGCTTTGCTATACGGGCGGCTGGCGACGGCGAGTACTGCTGCAGAAGGTATGTTTTGAGGGCGTCATACGCTATTGGGGTGTCTCCTTGTTCACAAAGCCAGTCGGATATTTCTGGGAAGGTGTCCTCGGGTATCGCCGCGAGAACATAATCCGCTTTGGTGGTTGAGCGAGTCACGCCCCTGATACGAAACTGGACTTCTGCGCGCTAAAACCAAGCAAACGCCTCTCCGCTGGCAAACGATGAAAGTTTGAATGGAGCGGCCGCAGCACCAACTGCCGTAGAGTCCGCCATAGTACCAACGATGAAGGGGCGAGGGGGTGGGGGTGGAAGGCGGTGGGAGCGAGTCGACTTCCGGGGTCACCAATGTGACGGGCCGAGAGTGGGTTGTGAACTCAAAGGCAGGATGCAATCAACTGAGTTGTTTATTAAGGAACACTCTCCTTTATATACAAAACCTCAAGGCAACAGGACATAACCTGTTCGAGAGACAGACAATGTTACAGAGCAAAACCGGAGACATGATCATTCAGGTTCTTTTTAGTGCGAGGGAAGAGCGCAGATACAAGCATAATATATACAAAATAATTATGTACAATTGTGTGACAAAATAATTATGTACAATTGTGTGACACACGGTTGGTACACCATATAACAATGGAATAACCCTTCCCATTCCTTCTCCCTTTCCTAGCTACAACCTGTTGGTTCTGCAATTCGTGGGAAAGTGTCGTTTCCGACTGTACCTCTGGGCACCCCCTCAGACCAGGGTATGACTTCTCCCTCATTGAGCATGACAAGATATATATATATATATATATATATATATATATATATATATATATATATATATATATATATATATATATATATATGCACGTGTATATATATATATATATATATATATATATATATATATATGCACGTGTATATATATATATATATATATATATATATATATATATATATATATATATATATGTAAATATCACCCACGAACGGCATTTAATACCGAATTCTATTTGGGAATATATATCCACTTGGAATTCATTTTTTTATGGTAACAGCTTCTGGCCGGGTGGAGATTCGAACCCCCACCTGTGCGGCTTGAAACTATGCCTACAGTGACTCTACCGAGTGAGCTATCAAGAGAGATATATATATTCCCAGATAGAATTCGGTATTAAATGCCGTTCGTGGGTGATATTTACATTGATTGAAATCACGTGTGCTTGTGATATATGTTCATATATATATATATATATATATATATATATATATATATATATATATATATATATATATATATATATATACACATCTAGAAACTTGTTCTTTATTTTGTATTATATTCGTTACACATTTTCCTTTCTTCATACACCTGATAACACTAAGATGACAGAAAATTTCTTCTTAACTCAATGGATTAACTGTAATTGTTCAGTGTCTACTTTCGTCTAGCCAAGGGTAGAAGAGATGCTTTAGTGATTCAAATCATTGTTCTCTAGTCTTAGGTAGCACCATAGCCTCTGTACCATGGTCTTCCACTGTCTTGTGTTCGAGTTCTCTTGCTTGAGGATAGACCAAGGCACACTATTCTATCCTTTAATTATTTCCTTTCTTCCCTTGGCTATTTTCGCTGTTGGAGCCCTTGGGCATATAGGATCCTGCTTTTCCAACTAGGAGTGTAGCTTACCTAGTAATAATAATTATGTTAATAATGATAACGAAGTACTTACTGTCGTTTTGAAAATTGTAACAATTATTAGACTCAATGAGAGATTAGGGTTTAAAAATAAACGTACCTGTGTTACATTTAAGTTTTATTTTATAAAAAAAGAAACACCGTATATTGGCAATATTAGGTACATATCATTATTATTTGACTCTGCCTGTGATATAGCAGTACATGTAGAGTTACATTAAGATGATGAAGCTGGACGACTTAACACACATACTCAGTCATGAGAAACTCTGTATCATATAAGATGACTGTTTGTGTTTAGAAACTGTTCAAAAACGTCTTTGGTGACAAACGTTTCATTGAAAATTTTAACATTATTTGGATATGTTGACTTTCAAGTTATTTCAGCTGGGTTATTTGACTTGTATAAGTTTTCCTTGAATATTGGATATAATTGAAGAAATCAAAGTCAAATGCTTGCTTAAGAGGTTTCACAAATTGAGATCATATCACAACATGTTTTAACGGAAGTTCCACTTGTAAAAGCCCTTTGGTAAACAGCTGTTTGTGTTGATAAAGGATTAAATAAATTTTAAAGGCTTTTTATTCTGAAACATTTCTGTCTTCATAAAACCTGAACAAAGTAAAAATCATCCTTAACAAAATAATGAACTTTTTAAGCAGATTTTATTATGGATTTTGGAATAAGTTAGACCATTGTTAATTCCTATCATATCCTATTCAAAGGAAATAACAGTTTTCTGTTTTTGTGAAAGAAAATAAAAATACCGAAAGGTGGAACGGTAATGTCTGTGTGTTGACTTTTTTTATAATTGCAAAATTGTGTTTTATTCCAAATAAAAGATTTTCAGAGAAATAACTATGCAAAAATGTTATTTTAACAATTCCTTTCTCTCTCTCCCTCTCTTTCTCTCTTGTGTCCTTTTTAAAATATCTACCATCTCTTGAATTTAGTTTCTTTGATCTCTTATCATTTACTTCTCTCCTTATTTTAGTAAAATCTCAAATTGTGTATCTTTTTTTTTTTAATTTGCTTAAACGGTATTGTTGGTTTTCATTATTCCACAACACACTTTCTTATTTACATTCCTACGAATTCTATGTCATATGACCTGATTATTTTGAATCGTGTTTTCGTGGTCACAAATGGATCTCAAGTCTCTTGCCGTAATTCAAGTATAATCAAGCAAAAAGTAAAAATTATTACCAGTATCTCTAAAAAGAATACAAATATTAACTTAAACAGTAATCATCCCATTAATAAATGTTAACAGATAATAATCATTCCCAGCAATGATAAAGGAATAATTTCATATCACATACCAAATTCGTATAAATTTTCTGAAATCATTAACTTCCTCATATTTCCATCAATTCCTGAATTTTCTGTTCTTCTTTTATGAGCGTGATTTTCTATATATATATATATATATATATATATATATATATATATATATATATGTCTATATATATATATATATATATATATATGTATATGTATATATATGTATGTATATGTGTATATATACATATATTTATACTGTATATATATATATATATATATATATATATAATGTATATATATATATATATATATATATATATATATGTTGTATATGTATATATATATATATATATATATATGTATATATATATATATATATATATGTATATATATATATATATATATGTATATATATATATATATATATATATATATATATATATAAATTATATATCGATTTAGAAACAATTGCTCACCAAATTTATGCAACCAGCTATCGTAATTGCAAATAGAAAATGCACGCAGGGTATCATCAGCAAACCAGATTTTATATTGTAGCATTATGCCTCCGTGTTGAATTTACAATCTTCTCGAACTACAGCTTATCACGAAATCACAGTTGATAAAATATATTTTACATTCACCATTAAAAGCTAAATTGTGTTTCCGGTATCGCTCTTGTAAAGAGCAAAAAAGGTTGTAGCACATCAAGTCTTCCATAAAGTTATGACTGATATAAAAAATGGTAATTTAGGGCTACTTGCTGGTAAGCCACTGACAGACATGTAGGACAGTCTTTGAAATTGTCTGTAGCACATCAAGTCTTCCATAAGGTTATTACCGATATAAAAAAAACGTAATTCAGGGCCACTTGCTGGTAAGCCTCTTACAGATATGTAGGATAGTCTTTGAAATTGCCTCTAGTGAAGCCACACACGTAGATACCCAGCTATACAATAAAAGGAATAGGCGTTAACATTTATCCAGATGAGAGCTGGGTCTCCTGGATAATGGGCATGGTCTCCACGTCGGCTGTGTAAGGCAACACTTCACTTGGGGACTCAATGGCTTGGTCCAGCAGCCTAGCAGTTCCAGATCTAGGGCTCTCCAACCTGTGTAGAAATATGCTTAGAATTATTCTGAGTGGTGAAGAAAGGCTGATTACATTAAATTCAAAATGGTTCAGTTTAGATGTGAAGCATCCCAAACTTTTATAGATGTATTTCATGTGGATTTTTTTTTACAGAATTTATTTGATTTAGCATTATAAAAAAAATTGATTGAATAGAATAAAAATTGTTACTTTGAATCAAACACACATATTTGAAAATAAAACCTTCCCAAGATGAGATCTTACACAGAAATGGTGCTTCTATACCTTGAAGAGGACACATATGAAGAGTCTTCGTAGCTGCTCTGACGTCGATGCAAGATAGGTGTTGTTCTTGGACTACTGTATGCTGAGGCGTTACTATGACGTGGACGTAGGGGTGGTGTTCGAGGCCCAGGAGAGGACGGGTTGGGTGAGCAACAAGGCGGACGACGAAGGATTGAGGGAGCGCTTAGTCCTTCGCCCCCTCTAGACTGTCATGATCCCATCAGAAGTGGTCTATACAAATTGTCAAGAGGAATGATAGATCCATCCGTGCTCTTGTCGGGTGTCTCGTACATCCGGTGGCGATATTTTCTCGATAATACTGACACTAGACATACCACTACTGTCATTACCAGTATTATACCAACTACTGCAGCCACTGCGACATTTGAAGTCCTAGAAATCCTTTGTAACATGAATTCAATATCTTGAGTGTTTGTGAAGCAACAGGAAATCAAAAGCCAGTAGCCGCTGTTATCCTCATAGCCCAGGCAGAACTTATAGTGCGTTTCAGGCTGTAGGCGGCTAATTGTAAATCTCTTCCTGAGAGAACTCGCTGTTCTGGTGTCCAGTTTTTCAATTTCTGTACCATTGTCATCAACTTCTGTAACTGTGATCTTGTATGTTGGAAAAGCTCGGCGTTCTGTTCCATTCCAAACTAAAGTAACAAATGTAGATGAAACACGTATTGGAAACAGATGTATATCGATTCCTGTCACACTGAGGGCAATGGAAAAGTTGGTTTTGCCAACTGGATTAAAGGCAAAGCAGGTGTACTTTCCACCATCTGTGGGTTGTAAATGGTAGTATATCAGAGTCCCTGGTGAAAAGAATCTTCGCCGTACTTCATTTAGAGTTGAATTGACATACGTTCCATCTGGCAACTTCCAATACAAGTTGGGAATAGGATATCCGAGAGCTCTACATTCGAGAATCTTCTTTTCTCCCACTTTTCCCATGACAGTTTCCGTCCTTGTTAAGTTGAGTATGTTGGGAATGCACACCTTTGGAATCTTCATGATATCTAGATCCTTAAGTAGTTTATGTGCTAGATTAGGTGGAGTTTGACATACCATGTGTTCAGGTTCAACAATTGTTAGATTAGCTTCATCTTTGTCCGAAATGAGATTATGTAACCATCTGATATTACAGTCACATCGAAAAGGGTTGTCATATAAGGACATCTGTGTACCCTCTGGTAGAAATCGAAGCATTTCCTTTTGCAAACCTTGTATGTTATTATTGTGAAGTTGTAATTCTAAAAGAGAGTCGACGTCTTTAAAGGCTCGAGGATCAATGTAAGTGAGTTTCTTATTGTCTGTTATTTGAATGAAAGTAATGTTATCTAGACTGTAGAAGGCTTTGGCATCAATAATGATTAGTTCTGGCATCTGACTTAAACTGATTCTGGTAAGGCTGAGGTGCGAAAAGTCCAAGGGTTTCAGTTTTGTAAGGGGATTTTGGTCCAGTGTTAAAGTTTCCAGCAATGGTAAGCTCTGGAAAGCAGTTGTTGGCACTCTTGAAAGGAGGTTATCCTCCATCTTTAATACTTGGAGGCTCACTAGACCTGAAAATGCTCTTGTATCGACAATAGAAATCCTGTTTCCTGACAAGTGAAGTCTTTGCAAAGAAACTAGAGCTCGGAAAACCGATGATGGAATGTTATGGATTCTGTTGTGTGCAAGGTTTAGAGCAACTAGATTTCCTAGTCCATGAAACCATTCCTCGTATAGCGATCCAAGGAGGTTGTGCTCGAGATCGAGTATCTGTAGATTAAGCAGGTCGATTAGAGCTTCGTCTTCAATGTAGTTAATTTTGTTATTAGAAAGTATTAGATGTTTTAGGCCTTTGGGGCCTCTTAGATTATCATGGAAGATGGTGGAAACGGAATTTTTACCAATATTCAAGTAACTCAATTTCGACATATTCTGGAACATTTCACCTCTACCAAAAGACTTGATTCTGTTTCCAGACAGAT
>NC_090752.1:96416387-96436387 GCF_036898095.1 Palaemon carinicauda | reverse complement strand
AAGTTTAGGAAACTAGTTTATACCGTCAGAACTGCGTTCTGCTGTTCACCTGAAATAAAGAAAACGGAGTATGTAAACAATTCATCCGAAAAAGAAAATGTTCCTGGAATGAGAGTTATTTGGAATTAGGAAAATAATATTTGTGATGTTATTTTGTAAATGTAAATAAGTCAATCATTAATGATTTAACGAGGGGAGGCTTCAAGGAAATTAGTTTGGCAAATTATATAGTTTATTTATTTCCTTATTTCCTTTCCTCACTGGGCTATTTTTCCCTGTTGGAGCCCTTGAGCTTATAGAATCTTGCTTTTCCAACTAGGGTTGTAAATTAGCTAATAATAATAATAATAATAATAATAATAATAATAATAATGTATTTAGACGCGACGGAGACTATACTTGTGTACCCAGTCTGTATAATTCAGTTACTTAATCACAGATACAAAAGTGCTGTTTTAAATGTTAGGTCATGGCATATATTTACATCATCATTATATCTAAAGGTAAATCAGATTTATATTTTTTATGTCTTTCATATCTCGCTACACTTTCTGTAATCCAAAAGGACAAAAATATCCCTCCTTGCACTATTTAAAGGTTTAAAGGCCACTCGTGAATGGCAGGGGCAAGGGACAGTGACATTGCCCTCTTAGAGACTGACCATATATACATATGATCAGCACCCAAGCCCCTCTCCACCCAAGCTAGGGCCAAGGAGATCCAGGCAATGGCTGCAGATGCAGATGACTCAACAGATTGACCAAGACTGAAATAGAAATTGAACTATCATAATTTCATGTAGTGTCTTTGCAATAGTAGACCCTGGATGTAAATTTGCTTTCATGAATAAAACTGCAGTTTGACGTGTAAAATAACTAATCGGGAGTTGTGATTGATAAAGGTATCAGAAAACTTTACTTATGGCTGATGATATGCAGGGTTATCTCATAGTTCTGCTGACTGGTTGAGATGACAATGCGTACAGGTTCGGATAGGCGTTGTACCTAAAGGGCACGAAGTAGGCTCACCTCCTGAGTAGAGCCTTCTGTGGTAGGTTGCAGCCAGGCGATACTTTTGAGGGCGATGGAAGTCTTTTAATCCCTCAACGGCCGTTGAGATAGCTGGCAGCTGGAAATGAAGTAGTTTTTGAGGGTGCCATACTCTATTGGGACTTTCCCTTGGTCGCAAAGCCAATTGGTGCTTTCTGGGAACGTGTCCTCGTGGATCACCGCAAGGGCATTGTCTATTTTGATGCAAAACTGAACTCCAGCATGCTGGAACCAAGAGAACTCTTCTCCGCTGGCGGCAGTTTTATGGAGTCGGCGTGTGTCCAAAAGTTATGTTAGGTGGGTGGCATTGTAACAAGTAGGGCACAGCAGTGAAGGGAAAGGCAGGAGGGAGTAGTCTACCAGCGGTCACCAATTGTGCGAGGAGCTGTTAGGTTATAGCAGAGATGCAAGAGGAATGCAACTAAACTATTAAACAGACATCAAACAAAATAAAACATGATCTAGCAAGCGTACACAGGTTGTTCTATTATCAGTGAAGGGAAGACCAAGCAATAAGACAAAAAAGCAATACCGTCACAGTGTACGAGCGTATATGAAACACGTGCGTTGCAATATATTTGATTTTGCATCTTGAAAGAATACTGAGCACAAAGTCTACAGGTATCGAACACCGCGTTTTAATATCTCGTGTCAAGGAAATGTACGGTGCACTAAGGAAATTTCTTAAATATTCCTATCATTTTTGACGCGACAAATTCGTCCTTATTCATATAAAGTGCCTTGATGAACGGTGCATTATAATTAAAATTTTATTAATAAACGCTGAAAAGAAAAATCTGTTCTACATTTGCAAGTCGTTTTATCTTTTTGAAGTTCCACTGATGTTGAATAGGTCATTTACATTTGAATACGCAAGAATACCCAACATGGGAATAGCAGCCCAATCTTACGCGCCATCCTTCCACCATAAAAGTTACGTACCTACGCCCATTACGTTTGAATTAAAATTCGTGTAAAATATTTATTTTTCCGGAAACTAGAACGAAGTTTAGCTGAAATCGAGACTCGTCAAAGCTACCAAATTCGCTGACAGAGAAAAAGATGACGTTGTTCTTTCAATGGTAATTAAAAGCAATTGAAAGGAGGAGTGGAATGGGCGTTATAATTACATTCGCATATTCATATGTAAGATAGCGTTTCGACACTGACGTTTTAGTGCTACAAAAGAAGTTTGTAATTAAATGGTCACATTAACTCGTTACACATTTCCTAACAAACTCAATAAAATACTAAATTTTTATATTGTTTTTATACGGTTTCAACTAGAAAGCCTTGGATGTAAAATAAACAAACTAAAAAAACTCTCCCCAATGAGAATCGAGTTTTCACACTCCTTAGGAAAGTGTGTTAAGAGGAAAACTATGTTTTACATATAATTTTTATTTAAATTCCAAAATATGATTCAGTTATCAGATTGATCCCAGCAGAAGTTGAGGAGTTTTTGGGTCGTTTTGTGACAAGTAAATTATTACTGTTTAATATATTAAGTCATGCCGACGATTAGGTTTCACGTTCTTATTTGCCTGTCAACCTACTCCTTTAAAAATTGCTGAGGACTAAAAAGTCAACACCCTCCGGAGTCACCCCTCTAGAATTGAAGATGCGTAGAGCTTCATTAAGTAAAATCATAGTAACAAAGATAAACAGAGCAAGCAAAGATTTCAGATCTCTGTCAATGAAGCTTGTCAACATTTTTACTCAATTCTATGGTTGACCGTGAATAAATCTACGTGTGATTAAAATCCTGGATCTGGATGGTGATGCAGATCACCGCCAAAACCTAATCACTTCTAAGTTAGCCCATTTCTGACATATTTTGAGATTTTCATCAAAATCCATCCGCAACTTTTTGAGTAAGGATTGTGACAAACAAACAGATGTAAGGGAACTCCTAGTAGAAGTAGTACTGTAGTAGCAATATTTCTTAAGACTGGACAGCCTCAATAAAATACCACGAACTAAAAATAAGACCAAACCTTTCTCACTTGGATTGTATTGCATTGTTCTGGAATCACGTGAAGTTTCTCTTTCTAGACGTGAAAGGGCCAAATAAAAGATAAAAATGACTATATGTAAAACATTTCACTATATCGGTAGCTTTTTACTCATCACGTTGTTTTAGAAAGCCTTATCGTCTTTAATCCATTACCAAACAGAGAAGCTATCAAACTTTTATTTCAAGTCACGAGTATAATACACGTACATTTATAGAATAAAATTTATATATATATATATATATATATATATATATATATATATATATATATATATACATAAAGAGAGAGAGAGAGAGAGAGAGAGAGAGAGAGAGAGAGAGAGAGAGAGAGAGAGAGAGAGAGAGAGAGAGAGGCCATTTAGACAACTAACTACGTAATATTTGCTTCTCAACTACAATTCCAAGATTAAGTATTGAAAATTAGTTTAATGGAAGGTGAGCTATAATTTAGATTTTGAAGCATATATATATATATATATATATATATATATATATATATATATATATATATATATGTGTGTGTGTGTGTGTGTGTGTGTGTGTGTGTGTGTGTGTGTGTGTTACTTTACGACTTTTAATGAATGGATAATATCTTAAGGAAGTCCAAGAATCTAAAACAGCATTTAATCTTAATTAAGTCCAAGGATCATGGACAGCATTTGTGTATGTGTATATATATATATATATATATATGTGTATACACACACACACATATATATATATTATATATATTATATATATATTATATATATATATATATATATATATATATATATATATATATATATATATATATATATATATATATGAGTGTGTGTGTGTTTGTGTGTGATTTTTTTTCACTCATTGTCTCCAGTTTTATCTTTTTGAAATCCTCTTGAATCCAATTTAGAAACTTCTGATGGCTCTTGTCCATCCCCGTATGCGGCCCCAACAACCAGGTAACCAAGCCATATAAAATGTGTTGCTCAGGTTACCAGTCACAATGAAATCTGTAAATATTGGGTCAAAGATTAAAAAATAGGACCTTTTGTTGATAATAAAAACGTGTATAAAATGATTTTTCATAGTCCAGTAGTTCCGAAGTTTTGTTTACAAGATAAGAAAAACTTTTTAATATGGGGGGGGGGGCGGTGTTGGAAGGTTCACAAGATGGGAAAATCCTTTTAAGTGGGAGGGGTTGAGGGAGGTTCACAAGATAGGAAAATCGTTTTAAGGGGGAGGGGTTGAGGGAGGTTCACAAGATAGAAATGACCTCTATTTTTTAAGGTGGTCATCATTTGATTTAATGGTTAAGGTCAAGGTTCTTTTCATCAGAAGTTTGCAAACTTAGGTAATCATTAACTTGAAAGAGTCCTACTATTAGGTAGATGAGAATCCTGTTTCCCTACCACGTGTTTAAAAAGGAAATTGAGCAAATTTCTAACCCTCATAAGGCAATTTTAATCGTTATTGCAAGACTCGAGGAAATTCTTTAAGGGGTGGGGATGGGGGCGGGGGTGAGCACTGTTGCAGCTGGCAGAATGGCTCTCATGGTAATGAGTCCAAGGCTTAAAGCGACAGATAATACTGGACTAATAATTTTTCAAAAACTAGATATAGTAGTCAAGACCAGATTTGATAGATACAATGAACTGACATATGTGCAAAGGGATAATGACGATGAAAACAATATTGATATGGTCCTAGTGGTCTGGTAAATGACAGGCCGGTTCCGGAAAAATTTGATGGGCGTTTGTTGACCTAAGCAGTGCATTAGTACCTTTTGAGTAAGTTACTGGGCATTGCAGTTTGGACCGTGAAGTATTTCATAAGTTCATGTTGTACCAGGACAACGAAAGCTGGGCATTGGTGTGATGGAATACCTTTCATACAGAGGTTTAAGGTTTAAAGGCCGCTCATGACTGGCAGAGGTAAGGGACAGTGAGATTGTCATGGCTAGCAGAACAATGCTCTAGAGCCTGAACATATATACTTAGGATCAGCACCCAAGCCCCTTCTCCACTCAACCTGGGATGAGGGAGGGTTAGGCAGTGGCTGCTGATGACTCAGCAGGCAGACCTATAGGCTCCCTCAAATCCCCCATTCTTAGCTTACAAGGACGGTAAGGTCGTAGACCCTTCAAGAAACTAACAAGTTTGAGCGGGGCTCCAACCCCAGTCCGGCGGTCGCCAGGCTGAATAAGAGATAGGGTTGCTTAGTGATTCATGGTAGATAGCGGAATACCACTATTCTAGTGGGGGGATAATTCTTGTATTTGAGAATAATATGCGGAATGAGAGACATTGAATGTAAATGTGTATAGATGGTACAATTGATCACGAAAAAATGGAATAAATCCAAATGAATTTGGCTTCTTCATGTTTCTAGAAATCAAGGAAACATATTGTAGTATATCACAAATTAAAATTAGGTAAGGGTGTATAACTTTCTATTGATTACGTAGTTAAAATATGGGCTTAGTTGATTAAGAATTCCATTAATGTTGTTAAACAATACGTGTTATATTGCGAGAGGAAAGCATTTGGACAATTGGACTGACAAATTATTGAAGTGTGTGGTTCTATATTTAATTATTACATCTAATTTCACAATGTAGGTTCGTAATACCATTTCTCGACGAAACTAAATTAACACCAACCAAAAAACAGAAGCAAGTGAGAGATCTGGATTTAAGAGATTTCACAATACTGTCTCTTCTTTGAAAAAATAGATAATAGACCAATCATATAACCTGTATTATGTTACTGTCATTGAAAACAGAGTTTAAGGGAACGACTAATTGAATACGCAAACCACCGGAGTGATATGATGAGTTACATTTAAAGAAATGTGGGCAAATAAAATAACTTTAATAGTAAAAAAAAAATGATAACAAAATTTAAGGATTTTCAATAAAAGAAGTTGACCAGCAATTAAAAATGAAAAAAAAAAAAAGAAACGTCTGAAAGAGCTTCATCTTGTGAGAGAATTGTAGACTTGGCAGATGGTCGTCTTCCGTCCAGAGTATTTTTGAGCTCATCTCCATATCAGATGGGCGATGAATCTGCATCTCTCTCTCTCTCTCTCTCTCTCTCTCTCTCTCTCTCTCTCTCTCTCTCTCTCTCTCTCTCTCTCTCTCTCTCTCTCTTTCCAGTTATACTTATTGAGTCATTTTGCACTAACTTCATTTCGAAAAATTTTGCAGCAAAAGTTCCTTCTCTCTCTCTCTCTCTCTCTCTCTCTCTCTCTCTTCTCTCTCTCTCTCTCTCTCTCTCTCTCTCTCTCTCTCTCTCTCAAGAACATAACGTCACATGAAAAGACACGGATGTTTGCTTATATGGTAACCATTTTACAGTCACGGACACTCAATATATTGCTATGGCAAAGTGATGAACTTGTAGCTAATAGATAAATGTGCATAAATACCTAATTTAGTAATGGTGACAATTTCTAGTAATGTTCTTCATATGATTTGCCAAGTTACCATTGTTACAACATATAAGCTTAAATTTTATTGCCTTTACCAGACCCAATTTTGATGAATACATCATCATCATCATCTCCTCCTTCGCCTATTGACGCAAAGGGCCTCGGCTAAATTTCGCCAGCCGTCTCTATCTTGAGCTTTAAAATCAATACTTCTCCATTCATCTTCTCTTACTTCACACTTCATAGTCCTCAGCTATATAAGCCTGGGCTTTGCAACTCTTCTAGTGCCTTGTGGAGCCCAGTTGAGAGTTTTCTGAACTAGTCTCTCTTGAGGAGTGCGAAGAGCATGCCCGAACCATCTCCGTCTACTTTTCATCATGATCTCATCCACATACTGTACTCGAATAATCTCTAATAGTTTCATTTCTAATCCTCTCCTGCTATTTAACTCCCATATTCTTTTAAGGGTTTTGTTTCAGTGTCATACCATGACTCATGTCCATAGAGTAACACCGATCTCACTAAACTGATATATAGTCTGATTTTTATATACAATTTTCAGGTGATGCAATTTCCAAAATCTACTTAACCTAGCTATTTTCTGATTTTCTTTTTTCAATTTTTGACTAAACTTTCTAAAGATCCTTTATTGTAGATCCTAGTTTCTAAATACCTGAATGATTCTACCTCATTAATTCTATCTCCTTTCAATGATATTTCATCATCCATTGCATACTCTTCTCATCAACTCTGTCTTTCTTCCATTTATCTTGAGCCCAACCTCGTGTGATCTTTCATGCATTTTTGGTAAGCAAGTATTGCAAATCTTGTGGTGTTCTGCTAACAAAGACAGCATCTTCAGTATAGTGTATGCTAAATTCCCTTGGAGTACTCTGTTGTTCACTGGAAATTCATTTGAAAAGACTCCATTATAATTAACTTTGCACTTGCTATGCTCATGAAAAGACTTAATCAAATTTACCTCTCAACCCTGAGAAATTTGGTAAATTAGTTGGATAGTGATTATTGCAACCATCAGGGAACTGAAGAGTTATAACTATTTTTGTTTAGTGATCTATGTGCTATATGAAATGATAGCCTTAGAAAAGATGGTTTATTTGATAAGTTTCACCATAAAAACATAAATAATTTATACCAACATAATTCATGTTTCCAAAATAGTCCAATCACTTTTTTGAGTAGATCTTTGCAGTAACTGACGATGGCTCTAGATACCTGAACATCACATTTGAAGACTTACGACTTCTCTAACGCCTCACTAGATTCACCTTCAATAATGATGACAATAAAGAAAAAATGGAGTGAATCTGTCTTTGCCAGAAGACCCTTTTCTCGAAAGCAACCATAACTCGAGTTTGGTACTAACAAAAGTTCTTTCCATTTTCGCTCCTTAATATTAAAAGATGGAATATTTTAGAGGAGTGTTGAGAGGTCAGTGCACCTCAAGTGGACCACTGTAGACATTGATGAAAGGTCTTTTCTGTATTCTTTTCAGCTTTCAACTCGATCTCCACTTCTGCTTCCTATTTTTAATCTTGCTTTCTAACATCTCCTTTACTTCACTTTCTACAATGGAGATTTTCCCCTTCAGATCCAAATTCTAACTAAAAAAAAAGAAAAAAAAAAAAAACCTCGGAGTATAGTATTTCAACTTGTGATTATTATTATTATGATTAGGTCTAAGCTTATTTATGCGCGGGACGGGATGGGGGGCAGCCGCCCAGCGCCAGCGGGGGGAGGGGAGGGCGGGCAGCCGCCCAGCGCCAGGGGGAGGAGGGGAGGGGGGGGGGCAGCCACCCAGCGCCAGCGGGGGAGGGGAGGGGGGCAGCCGCCCAGCGCCAGGGGGGAGGGGAGGGGGGGGGCGGCAGCCGCCCAGCGCCAGGGGGGAGGGGAGGGGGGGCAGCCACCCAGCTCCAGCGGGGGAGGGGAGGGGGCAGCCGCCCAGCGCCAGGGGGGAGGGGAGGGGGGGCAGCCACCCAGCGCCAGCGGGGGAGGGGAGGGGGGAAGCCGGCCAGCGCCAGGGGGGAGGGGAGGGGGGACAGCCACCCAGAGCCAGCGGGGGAGGGGAGGGGGGGCAGCCGCCCAGCGCCAGGGGGGGAGGGGAGGGGGGGCAGCCACCCAGCGCCAGCGGGGGAGGGGAGGGGGGCAGCCGCCCAGCGCCAGGGGGGGGAGGGGAGGGGGGGCAGCCACCCCAACGGGGGAAAGGAGGGTAGGCAGCCGCCCAGCGGGGGAGGGGAGGGGTGGGCAGGCCCCTAGTGGCAGCGCGGGGGAGAGGGGGGGAGCAGCCGCCCTGCGCCAGGGGGGGAGGGGAGGGGAGTGGGGGCTGCCGCCCAGCGGGGAGGGGAGGGCGGGCAGCCGCCCAGCGGGGGAGGGGAGGGGCGGGCAGGCGCCCAGTGCCAGCGCGGGAGGGGAGGTGGGGGCAGCCGCCCAGTGCCAGCGGGGGGAGGGGAGGGGGGGCAGCCGCCCAGCGCCAGCGGGGGAGGGGAGGAGGGGCCGCCACCCATCGCCAGCGGGGGGAGGGGAGGGGACAGCCGCCCAGCGGGGGAGGGGAGGGGCGGGCAGGCGCCCAGTGCCAGCGCGGGAGGGGAGGTGGGGGCAGCCGCCCCAGTGCCAGCGGGGGAGGGGAGGGGGGGCAGCCGCCCAGCGCCAGCGGGGGAGGGGGAGGAGGGGCCGCCACCCATCGCCAGCGGGGGAGGGGAGGGGACAGCCGCCCAGCGGGGGAGGGGAGGGGGGCAGCCGCCCAGCGCCAGCGGGGGAGGGAGGGGGGGCAGCCCCCAGTGCCAGCGGGGGAAGGGAGGGGAGGGGGGCAGCCGCCCAGCAAGGAGGGGAGGGGGGGGCAGCCCCCAGTGCCAGCGGGGGAGGGGAGGGGGGCAGCCGCCCAGCGCCAGCTGGAGAAGGGAGGGGGGGCAGCCACCCAGCGCCAGTGGGGGATGGGAGGGGGGGGGGGCAGCCGCCCAACGGGGGGGAGGGGAGGGGGGCAGCCGCCCAGCGGGGGAGGTGAGGGGGGCAGCCACCCAGCACCAGCGGGGGAGGGGAGGGGGGCAGCCGCCCAGCGGGGAGGGGAGAGCCCCGCCAGGCCAACGATATAGAGTTGCTGTATCAGGCTTAGTTTAAAAAAAAAAATGCTGAAGTCTTCATAAGAGAATGCTGTTTATGAGCTCCTGAGGTATTTTTAGTAAGTCTTCAGAGAAGAATTGCATTCTTTAGAGGCATACATATTCTCTCTCTCTCTCTCTCTCTCTCTCTCTCTCTCTCTTCTCTCTCTCTCTCTCTCTCTCTCTCTCTCTCTCCATATATATATATATATATATATGATCACCAAAACCTTTCCTGAATTCCACATTTTTAAAAAAGCGAGTTGAGGAGAGAGAGAGAGAGAGAGAGAGAGAGAGAGAGAGAGAGAGAGAGAGAGAGTATTAGTATCCAAGAAATTCTTCTTTTGGCTTCAACTGGAGTCCAAATGTCTTCAGGTATGAAGGAAAGAGAGAGAGAGAGAGAGAGAGAGAGAGAGAGAGAGAGAGAGAGAGAGAGTCTATTAGTATCCAAGAAATTCTTCTTTTGGCTTCAACTGGAGTCCAAATATCTTCAGGTATGAAGGAGAGAGAGAGAGAGAGAGAGAGAGAGAGAGAGAGAGAGAGAGAGAGAGAGTGAGTCTATTAGTATCCAAGAAATTCTTCCTTTGGCTTCAACTGGAGTCCAAATGTCTTCAGGTATGAAGGAGAGAGAGAGAGAGAGAGAGAGAGAGAGAGAGAGAGAGAGAGAGAGAATCCACAAGATTAAGAAATACTGAAAGGAATTAAAAAACCATAACAAAAGGAAAGATTTATTCATAGTTTTCTTTCTGTGCAAATCGTAACATTTATCTCCTAAAACGTTTCTGAGGCAAATCTAAATCTCTCAAGACATTCTGGAAGCGTTCTTGTTTCATCTTCATTCATTCCCAGAATGTAATGTTCGCCTTCCCTATCAATTTCCTTTGTATTCGTGTTAACAATAATGGAAATCATCGAAATATTAAGGAATTCTCTCTCTCTCTCTCTCTCTCTCTCTCCTCTCTCTCTCTCTCTCTCGTAGGAATCTTCAGTGTCTCCGGAGGAAAACAGGAGAAGTTTTACACAGAAGACGAATTTTCTGTTCTTTGCCAAGGTTTTCATTTCTTAATTCTTCGTTCGTTTTCACTGCAATTATGGTAAATTCTATCATATTTTAATGGCCGGTTTGAGAGAGAGAGAGAGAGAGAGAGAGAGAGAGAGAGAGAGAGAGAGAGATTGGTGTCTAACTCTCTGAAGACGTTCTGGAAGCGTTCTTGTTTCATCTTCATTCATTCCCAGAATGTAATGTTCGCCTTCCCTATTAATTTCCTTTGTATTCGTGTTAACAATTATGGAAATCATCGAAATATTAAGGAATTCTCTCTCTCTCTCTCTCTCTCTCTCTCTCTCTCTCTCTCTCTCTCTCTCTCTCTCTCTCGTAGGAATCTTCAGTGTCTCCGGAGGAAAACAGGAGAAATTTTACACAGAAGACGAATTTTCCGTTCTTTTCCAAGGTTTTCATTTCTTAATTCTTCGTTCGTTTTCACTGCAATTATGGTAAATTCTATCATATTTTAATGGCCGGTTTAATAGAGAGAGAGAGAGAGAGAGAGAGAGAGAGAGAGAGAGAGAGATATTAGTGTCTGTATATGAATGCAGTAAACTATTAGCTCGTATCTTATTACTTTGTAGTGTTAGTAAATGAATTGAATCCTCTCTGTAATTTTATTACCAAAGTGACTGTGCATCAGTTGCAAAAAAAAAAAAAAAAAAAAAAAAAAAAAAAAAATAGCCATTCCTTTTATTTTTCGGGTATGTGATTGTTTTAACACTTTTGGAGACTTGTGCAATCGCGTAACTGTATTCCGATCTAAAGTAATTGATAGTGCAACTCTAAGCTCACCAAGGTTGAATAAATGAAATAGATAAATAGGGAGTGAAGTTAAGGCGTTAGGTGTGACTTAAGTAAGTGTTAAGGCCACTTATAGAAAAATTAGAAGATTTACGACCAGCGAAAGCATAACACAGAAAAATGACAGTGTCAATAAACCATTTAGATTAGATTACCACCTCATAAATCTACTTTTCCTGAGAAGGGGGTCTCAAAAGGTCTTATTGCCAAGGACATCCTATGGATGTAGTAGCCATAGCAACATAATTACCAATTTCCGAGGGTTAATCAAAGATGGTTACTATAATTAATTGATTGATTGATTTGAAGTTTTCTGGGATCCTGACATCAAAGGTCATTGACGCCGAATGGTTGCTATAAGCACTTTTGTCTGCTTCTGACATTTTCGTCTTCTGCTCAGAGGAAGTATTTTCTCCTCTTAGATATTTTCCGTGTAAGTAGCTTACAAATGGGCAAATCCTTGGAAACTAAGTCGTTAAGGAACAGTATTTTGGTGTGGTTATATTTTATATTGCAGCGAAACTAATCTTATGATTAAGAAGCTATTAATCTTCTGCATTAAAAAGATTCATCTAAAAGACGTAATTTTATTTAGATTTCATTTTCATCAACTGTTGTTAAAAAACGTATTGTAATTTTTTAAGAGTATAGCAATATGACAAAAAGTCCGGGGCCTATGATAATTTTTATTTTAAGCTAACCCTATTTCTTATATTCTCCTCTTACATAAGGACACTAAGTGTTTTTTTTCCCATATCAGGAAATCAGAACATCAAAGAAAACAATTCCCAAGAAACTTACAGTGATGAAATTTCGAACATAAAGATGTTTTAACGATTTCCTTTATTCTTTTCTCCCTTCATCAAGAATTTTCGCGGTATTGAGCAATATTGCTTTTTTTTTTCAAAGGCAACTTCAAGAGAAGCTGAATTACGTTTTGGATGTCTGCCGAGCGGGATTTTAACCAAGAAACAAAGATAAACTAAAGGGGCACTCAATAGAGCGTAGACCTCCGCCTCGGCAGTTTATTTCTCGATCTTTTGCTCGAGTTCGACCTTGACCTTTAACCATAACATGTATTGATTGGCCTGGATTTTCATACACTCAAATATAAACCAAGTTTGAAGCCTGTAACAACGATGTCCAAACTTATGGCTGGTTATGCGACGTAAATTAGACATTTTGCTTAACTGTGACCTTGACCTTTGACCTTCAAATATTTAATCATCTCCAGCTTTTTACTCAGCAGTTAAACCCTGTAAGTTTCATTACTCTACGATTAAAATTGTGGCCAGGGAGCTATTCACAGACAAACACACACACAAACAAACACACAAATAGGGGCGAAAACATAACCTCCTTCCAACTTCTTTGGCGGAGGTAATAAATCAAAGGGAACAAATTTCATCGCTTTTATGTATCATCAAATCCTTTCTATGTCTCATTCGACATAGACTTTGATTCAAGGGGTTCGAACGTGGCCACGGTTTGGTGATGGCTGGATTACATATATATATATATATATATATATATATATATATATACATATATATATATATATTTATATATATATATATATATATATATACACGTGGACACAGTTTATACGGTAATATGTGGGATTCTGCGAGTATTTTGTTATGTATGTATACTTTTATAAATCTGATTATATATTCAAATCTGCTGTATACACATGTCATTTATATATATATATATATATATATATATATATATATATATATATATATATATATATATATATATATGCTATATGAATTCTATATCTATTATACTATAAATCTTTGCGTGTATGTGTACGTGTATATGATACATGGGCAAATGATCCGTGTATAGATGTAAATATGTAATTAGAAGCTCAGAAGTAACACACGAATTATCACAAGTTCGTTAAGAATATCTATCTATTGTATTTTCTGTATTGTATAAAGAGTGTATTTTTACTAGCCTAATTTTGTATGTCATTTCTAAGACTTCTTTTAACGTCGAGATTATGGGGACTTTGATTTTGTCAGACTATCAAGGGGTTCAATGATCTTTTGATCACACACTCTTATATGTGTATATATATATATGTATATATATATATATATATATATATATATATATATATAATATATATATATAATATATATATATATAAATAATATATATAGATAAATATATGTATATATATATGTATGTATATGTATATATATGTATATATTTATATATATATATATATATATATATATATATATATATGTGTGTGTGTATTTATGTATGTATGTATATATATATATATATATATTATATATATATATATATATATATATATATGTGTGTGTGTGTGTGTGTGTGTGTGTGTGTGTGTATAATCTTGGTAGTAATAGTGATTACGTAAAATGCATCTTTTGACGTTTTGTTTATGATGTAATTTTGCTAAAACTTATTCCATATGTAACCCCATTATTGCTGAAATAATTTTGTGTTTTGTACTACGTTAGTTAAGAATGGCTGTTCCCTGTGCTATCTGTAATATATCAAACACAATGAAGAATTATTTTCTTTCTCAACAACTATGTTTTTTTATAATTGAAAACATGCTTTTTGAGTAAAATTATTCTTTGTGTTTGATATAGATAATACACCCACGTGTATATCTTTCGTTGTAATCGTGTTAGTTATTATCCTAAATACTTAAGTATTAATTCTATACTTCTTCCTTTATTATTTTTGTTTACCATTATTTGTCAACTTTATATTACCAGTATTGTATGTCTGAGCATGCGTACGAAACATATATATCTATAAATAAAAAGGAAACAATTAATAAGCATTTATTGAGTAACTGGAAAAATACAGTCGTTTGAGGTATTGTAATGATATACCCTTCATTATATTTCTAATGGTAGTGTCATTGTTAGTATTTTTATTATCAGCTCTATTGTAATCGATGTTAACATTTTATAAAGGGCTCAGCTGTCTTTGAAATTTTCTTCCATTATAATCAGTGTCACCTTTTCAATATTAGATTGATTTTCTTTATAAAAAGATTAGCTCTCTCTCTCTCTCTCTCTCTCTCTCTCTCTCTCTCTCTCTCTCTCTCTCTCTCTCTCTCTCTCTCTCCCCATATTTCGTTCAATGGTAGAATCTGTCCCATCCTCCAGTTTCAATATAGTTATTCACTCTCTCTCTCTCTCTCTCTCTCTCTCTCTCTCTCTCTCTCTCTCTCTCTCTCTCTCTCTCTATATATATATATATATATATATTATATATATATATATATATATATATATATATATATATATATATATATATATATATATATATATGTTCAAAGGTAGAATCTGTCTCATCCTCCAGTTTCAATATTTTTATTCTCTCTCTCTCTCTCTCTCTCTCTCTCTCTCTCTCTCTCTCTCTCTCTTCTCTCTCTCTCTCTCTCTCTCTCTCTAAACCAGTTGAAGCCCTGGGGAACTTCGCCTTTTGCATAAACCATGACCTTATTCTTTGACTCGGACTTACGCGATTCGTCACAGCCTTCATTCGGATCTCGAGTGGCCGCTGCACTGTCTGCCTTCGCCTTGTTTATGGCGGATAACTTTGGGAATCTTAAGTTGGAAGTAAGTTAAAGGGCAGAAGTGCGTGATGCGCCTTTGGGATTTGCGGGGAACTACAAAGGAGAGGTTGGAAGATGGGAGGGGGAAAAGGACGTCTCTCAAAATCTTGTTATTTTGCTCAGCGGTTTTCGTTATGGTGGAAGTCGGTGAGAGAGGGAATCTTGTCTATTTCTCTATATATTCTCGGTTTTTAGTTTTCAGGTGAAAGGGATACACCAAGATAAAATAATACTTTAAACCTGGAAAACAGATGGCGTAAGGAATATTTAAGTAGTCATGTCTTATTAGTGTACCTGGCCCGTCAAAATCGTCTGAATATTCAGATAGATATGCGCGCACGCGCACATTCACAGATTCAGCACTTCCTACCCTCCCACTTTCATATCTACAACGCGCTGGTTCGGCGATTTTTGGGGTGTGTGTTTTCCGAATGTACCTCTCAAGGTATCCCCTCTCACCAGGGTGTGACAACTTTTTCTCCCCTTCTGAGCGTAAGATTTATATATATATATATATATATATATATATATATATATATATGTATGTATATATATATATATATATATATATATATATATATATATATATATATATAATCAGACATTTGCTCTTTATTATATATGGGAGAGATTAAAATAAAAATATTCATTGCCTCTGAAAAGAGGTGGTGCCACCAGTGTTCCTCGTGCTGCGCACTGTAGTATGTGTTATGAAAGAGTCAGTGCAGCATCTCCGGGCTATAGCTGGACCTACTTTTTATGAATCTCCTTCAGCTCTATTCCTCTTCCTTTCTCCCTTCTTGGTGTTCGATCACTTCTTTTGTAGCTAATACTACTTAGCTCAGTTGTTGGACTCCGCCCCCTCCTTAGCACATGATTCTGATTGGTCCCCCAACCTCAGTGGTGGGCTCTATGGTCAAAATATCATGAAACAAACAATGAATATTTTCTGCAGTCGTAATGAAAACATGGAAAATTGCTTCTGGATTATGTAACAACAAAAAGTAATCATCCTTAAAGATACTGATGCATCTAAAAATCGTCTTTTGTCAAAAAAATAGTAATTTTGTTTTAAAAATAGGAATAGAAATACTTCTTTTTTTCGGTTGCTATTTGGACTTTAAGATATCTTGTTTCAAACAAATGTCTTGTGTTTTCCAGTCTTATAATTGGACCGTTCAATAATATAGTTTCATTAAGTTCCCTGATGTGCTAATAGCGTACTTTTAACTCCTTTCGCTATTGGCCGGTCAATCCAGATCATTGGTATTGTTAGGAGCCAATTAATTTCTCATTTATAGAGAGAAAAAAGTGCAACTAAAGTGGGGTAAACTTTACGCTGCATTTTCCAATTTTCAAACCGAATAATAATGTCTTCAGTGAAGCAGGTAAGAGTTTGACCTAGAACATTCATGGGTAGAACCACAGGCGATGTGTTTAGGAACCACCATTAGCATCTGCCATCTTATTGTGGTTACTATAAAAACTGTTGTAGAGGAGATCAATTGCACAGCCTCCAACGCCCGAGTGATGATGTTTAAGAAAACTCACACACCTTATAGTTATAAAGGGGGTGGGGTTTTCTTGCTAGATAAAGGGGTGGGGTTTTATTGCCCTCAAATAAAGGGGAGAGGATTTAATTGTTCAAATAAACGGTTTGGGTTTCTTTTCATGAAATAAAGGAATGGGAATTTTCTTGTCGTCAAATGAAAGTGAAGAGACCCTCTTGTCACTTAAATTGTGGGAAGTTTTTGTCAGGATAAATGTTCTTTCATCAGAAAAAGGGATAGGGATTTCATGTCAGGAAAAGTTTTTTTGTCGTCGACAGATAAGGAGGTGGGTTTTCTTGTCGACAAATAAACGGGAGAGGTTTTCTTGTCAGACAAGGTGGGAGTTCCTTGTCAGACAAATTGGTGGTGGTTTCTTGTCGTGAAATAAAGGGGTGGGTTTTTTTTGTCAGACAGTGTGATGGTGGTTTCTTGTCGCCAGATAAAGGGGCGGTTTTTTTTTTTTTTTTTTTTTTTTTTTTTTTTTTTTCTTTTTTTTTTTTTTTTCCTTAACTTGCCGATGTTACCGCTTCTTTCTCGCATCCGCAACCCCAGCATCTGTCAATTTGGCTGAAATAACTATCGCGTAAGAAAAACTCATGAATTAGTCGTAAAAGTCTGGACTCGTATAAAAGTTATAACTCAATAAATGGCCTCTCTAAGGATCTGATTGCATCTTGTAAGTGTGATAGATGTTACGAAGCAAGATTCTAGTGGTAAGATTATTAGGTAAAAGATTAAATATTAAATATTTAATTTAGCATGCTTAGAAAAATGTAATTATTACAGCCATTTGAAATAGTTTTTTTTAATGTTATGCTTGTTTATCTTTCAACGTGTTTATAGGTATAATATTAGTTATATTTAAGACGTTTTTATAACTGCGCAACTCATAGCTAATAGGTTAGCCAGCGCACCAGCTACCCGTTGAGATACTACCGCTTGAAAGTTATTGCGTCCTTTGACTGGCCAGGCAGTACTACATTTGATCCTTCTCTATTATTATTATTATTATTATTATTATTATTATTACTTGCTAAGCTACAACCCTAGTTGCAAAGCATCTAGCAGGATACTATAAGCCATGGGGCTCCAGCACGGAAAATAGCCCAGTGAGGAAAGGAAACATGGAAAAATAAAATATTTTAAGAACAGTAACAACAAATTCTCCCATATAAATTATGAAAAAAAACAAGAGGAAAAGAAATAAGATAGAATAGCATGATGGAGTGTACCCTCAAGCAAGAGAACTTTCCTTTTGCCTACACATATACGGAATAGTCTAGCCTATTCCTTACATTTTCTCCTCTGTCCTCATACATTTGACAACACTGAGATTACCAAACAATTCTTCCTCGCTCAAGGGGTTAAATACTGCAATATAATTGTTCAGTGGCCACTTTCCTCTCGGTAAGGGTAGAAGAGACTCTTTAGGTATGGTAAGCAGCTCTTCTAGAAGGACACTCCAAAATTAAATCATTGTTCTGTGGTCTTGGGTAGTGTGATGTGTCATAGTCTCTATAGCATTGTCTTTCACTGTCTTAGGGTAGAGTTCTCTTTCTTGACGGGACACTAGGATACATTATTCTATTTTATTCCTCTTCCTCTTGTATTTTTAAAGTTTCCATAGTTTATATGTGAAAGATTTGTTTTGGTTTGATATTGTTGCTGTTCTTAAAATATTTTATTCTTATTATTACTAATAATTCCCTAATTTCCTTTCCTCACTGGGCTATATTCCCTGTTGGGGCCCTTGGGCTTATAGTATTCTACTTTTCCAACTAGGGTTATAACTTAGTAAGTAATAATGACAATGATAATTGTAATGGTAAGCCTGTTAGTACGACGCTGTTCTTCGCCATAGCCCCAGTTCGGACAGAAAAAATGCGATAGAACTTGAATCGATATATTGCAGTAATCGGATGAGGCCCCGAAAAGCACATGATTAGATTAACAGAATTCCGGAGAAGAACTGTCATTAAAAAAAAAAAAAAAAAAAAAAAAAAAAAAAAAAAAAAAAAAAAAAAAAAAAAACGGGACTTGTAGAAAGATATGGTGTCATGAACATAATTCATAAAAGGCCAACATTGCCCAACAAATACACAATAGGGATTTTAATCGGATTTTACATGGTTCCCTATTTTATTTTCCTATGGCAGTTGAGGAAAATGGAATAACGATAACAATGTCTTTACACGATTGCGTGCGAAGGCAAGACGTATTAAAAGTAGTGAGACGGGAATAGTGACATTATTGATGTTAAGCAACAATAGATATCAAAGTACTGGTCGCATTGTCATTCAGAGGACGACAATCCGAGTAATGGAAGGCTTACCTTATTTCCTTTATGTACGGGCATGTTTTCTTTCTCTTCTTTTCCAAGACTGAAATCGTATGATAGAGGAAGCTTCAGTTCATGTATGGAAGATTATTAAGAAATCAAAATGTCTCTGGGAGGCCGATCTAAGGTATATTTGAATATGAGATTTGTTTGGTGTTTCGTGTATTGCTGTACGAGAAGTATTCGATGTTTTGTAAAATGTTCTGGGATTTGATTAAAGCATGTAACAACGACATCAATAACGTGAATAGTGAGTACCTAATGAAAATAAAAAAGCTGCACTTTTGTTATTTTATGTACTACAGTTGTAGGATTATTTTATCTTGTGTATTGTATTACGTTATAAGAACACCGAAACAAGTTTAATTTCCTTCATTAATACTGATAAAGATTAGCGTTATTTTCTGATAGCGAATTGTTTAAGAAAAAGTGAAGGTAATTTAGCTATTCAGTGATCTATAAGTATTCAATAAGACACAAAATCTCGCAGAAAATGTTCAAATGAAACTTAAATAAGTTTGGATATAGATTAGGTATTAATGATATTATGCAAATGAATGGAAGCTCGCCTTATCTCTATAGGATACATATCTTGAATGTTATTGACAGACTTTGGCTATTAAATGTCTTTTTTTTTTTTCTTTTGCAAGCTGTTATTGTTTAGAAGTTGTCGAATTCGGTTTAGTTCGGCGTGTATAAGTATGTCCTTCCAGGATGCTCTGTGTCTGAAAGCTCTTTTGACATATGCACATTCTACGGACTGTATGTATGCTTCGGGGAATTCACAACTCTCGTTTAATCAAGATCTACGTATATTCTTATGTTGGTTGATTTTCTGTTTATCATTGGGTGGAACTAGTCATCCTGTAGTTTAGCTAGGCTAGGACATCGAGGAAAGGCATGGTCTTCTGTTGACTGTTCCTGTGAAAAGTTGATCAAGGAAGTTCTGAAATTGTCTGTTAATTATTCTTCTGTTACTAGTGTACGTGACCCGTTAAAAATGACCGCTAAATATTTAGATAGATTTGCACACGTACCCCTCTCTCACCTG
>NC_090752.1:96378887-96413887 GCF_036898095.1 Palaemon carinicauda | reverse complement strand
TGGTACAGAGGCTATGGCACTACCCAAAACTAGAGAACTATGGTTGGATTATGGAGTGTCCTTCTCCTAGAAGAGCTGCTTACCATTGCTAAAGAATCTCTTCTACCCTTACCAAGAGGAAAGGGGCCACTGAATAATTACAGTGCAGTAATCCCTCGAGTGATGAAGAATTGTTTAGTAATCTCAGTGTTGTCAGGTGTATGAGGACAGAGGAGAATATGTAAAGAATAGGCCAGACTAATCAGTGTGTGTAGGCAAAGGGAAAATGAACCATAACCAGAGAGAAGGATCCAATGTAGTACTGTCTGGCCAGTCAAAGGACCCTATAACTCTTTAGCGGTATTACCTCGTCAGATTTATATATATAGCCAGAAACCTTTTCTTTATTACATAGGGGAGATTGGTAACAAAAAACGTAAATTATGGTTGAGTTATGTGTTAAGAATTAAGGGATGATTATATATTCAAAGGAGAGGGAAAGTATTGTAATAAGAGGTTTGGAGTAAAGGTCAAAGGGGAAAATTTAAAGAAAGAAACACAGCAGAAAGAGAAGGAAAATTCCAAGGTGGGATATATAAGTTGCAGAAGATCGAGGATTTATTTTCACGCCTACAGAAATGTTGGAAAAAGAAATAGAAGTGAGATTGAGCAAATCAAGATAAAACACTTTGTGTCAGAGAGAGAGAGAGAGAGAGAGAGAGAGAGAGAGAGAGAGAGAGAGAGAGAGAGAGAGAGAGAGAGAGAGAGAGAGAGAGAGGTCTAAATTACCTTCATTACAATGCAAGTGCGCAACAACACGAGGAAGAAAAGATTGTTAACTACAATGAATTTACGAAATCTCATCCCCTACAGTTTCAAATATTCTATTTTCCATTTCTCTTCTCCACTCCTCCAGTTTCTCTTCTACTACCTCTCCGCTAATGTTAAGACCAGTATATGCCTGACAGAAAGTTTCCTTGTAAATGTGGGACTACATCAGGGGTCTGCATTGAGCTCTTACGTATTTGATCTGGTCATGGATGTAGTAACACAAGGTATTAGAGATCAGTCTCCTTGGTGTATGCTTTTTGCTGCTGATGCTATACTGTGTAGCACTAGGCGAGAGGTATTAGAAGATTAGCTGGAGGAATGGGGCAGGAAAAAAGACAGATTATTTGAGATTAAAAAATGGCGAGAATGGGGAAGTTAGTTTACAAGGTGAGAGATTGAAAAGAGTTGAAAATTTCAAGTATTTAGAATCAACAGTTGCAGAGGATGGTGATCTAGGGGCAGAAATAAGCCACAGAATACAAGCAGGATGGAAGAATTGGAAAAAAAGTGCGTGGAGTATATGCGACAGGAAAATAGGGCACTTCTTTGACTGATATCGGTAATTACCCTCTTCCTTACATTCGAACCATCTTAACGATGTCTTGGTTGTTTAAACGTCAGGCCACCTTTCAGCCTTTCAGGGCAAGAAGGACATGATATACCTAAGTTGGGTCTGGCGAGGCGACACCGGTTTTGTTGCTAGGTGTACACCCATCAACAAAACCGGTGTCGCCAGTCTTTCACATACCCTGGTGATATGGAGTACTATATATATATATATATATATATATATATATATATATATATATATATATATATATATATATATATATATATATCCATCCATCCAGACACTTGCTCTTTATTATAAAAAGGGATATAGTGATGTGTTGGTTTAGACTTCATCAATCAATGTTCTCTTGAAATTGCAAATTCTGCTTGATTTCCAAATAGCAGGTCATCAAAATTGTCTTCCACGACAACCCTTAGGCTTTAATTGTCGCCCTTTGTGTTCAACAAATTCTGCACAATTGTTATAGAGAATGGAATGAAGACATAGATAGATAAAGGCTTCGTGTCTGTACCCAGGACAGAATGGAGAACTGTTTGTTATGCCAAAGGTGTCTTGGGGTCACTCTGCTCAAGAGCCAAGGAATTGAATTGGAATAGTCTGGTAATGTGATCATTCTCTCTCTCTCTCTCTCTCTCTCTCTCTCTCTCTCTCTCTCTCTCTCTCTCACTCTCTCTCTCTCTCTCTCTCTCTCTCTCTCTATATATATATATATATATATATATATATATATATGTATATATATATATATATATATATATATATATATATGTATATATATATATATATATATATATATATATATATATATATATATATATATATATATATATATATATTCGATCGTGAACATTTAAGTATTTCTTTAAATATTTGCATCTGTAAATATAAAAAGGTGTAATATTGTTAGAATTTTCGTTCAAACATATGTGTTCTTATACCGATACGTAAACAAATAGACTATGCATATATATATATATATATATATATATATATATATATATATATATATATATGCGCTTTCCTAAACACACACACACACACACACACATATATATATATATATATATATATATATATATATATGTATGTATGTATATATATATATATATATATATATATATATATATATATATAGGCTCAAAAATAATGTTTGGATGTTTTACTTCACTTGGGGTTCTGCGATTTAGCAATTAATTGAATAGTGACGCACCGACTCGTGTTCTACTTTTCCCTGAGCACCCCTTGATAGGGAAATATGTGTATATAAAATGAAAATATGTATATATATTGTATGTATATATATGTATGTATATATATGTATGTATATATATATATATATATATATATATATATATATATATATATATATATATATTGAAGTAACCCAAAGTTAATATATCGCGCTAATTATCCTTTTCGTTATACTTTCGTTCCCTCCATAGGTCGAAGTACCATGCGAATATTGAAACTTGAAATGTGCCCAAATGTCCTGATGGGAGATAGATTGCACAGGAATTGCACATCGAATGTAGTTCTTTGACAGTTGAGATGGATTTATAACCATATATACAACTGTAAATTTATTCACGAACGTCTCACTCTCTCTCTCTCTCTCTCTCTCTCTCTCTCTCTCTCTCTCCTTTATTGGGGTGAAAGTACCTATTTACAGTTGGTTAGACTGGCGGACTGAGGCGTTAAGCGATTCACGAACCTAGGGAGCGTGAGCTAAGCCCTATACCATTTAGCCACAGGCTCACATCGGTTGATTGCACTAGTGTCATGTTGGATCGCCATGGAACGATAACATGGAAATATGGAAACAATCCTTATCGGTATCATCTATTTTCCATAACATTGTTTAAACCATAGACGAACTTGTAAGGATTAGCAAAGTTTTTATTTTTTTTAATATTTTTGCATATATACACATGAATATATATTGTATATATTTATATGTGTACAATTTGTATGTAAACAGTATATATCTACATACATACCGACAAGTATATCTGAACCGTCAGAAATAACGGCTATATATTTAGATAAATTTGAACATACAAAGATATGTAACCCTTCCCACCTGAGAGATATTTTTACTATAAATGAACTATCTTGTATTTTTCCAAATTTTTATAAATCAGGTTTCGAATTCATTTACAATTCGATTAGTCAGGTTCCAAATCTCATAAAAGTGATTTTTTAATTGGGGGTGGTAGTTTTCCTGCCAAAATTATGAAAATTCATATCTAGGGGTATTTTGATATGATAAATCCATTGCAGCATGGTGCCAAAGCGAGAAATGACCGGAAATGGATCAAAATGGCATCTGTTTCAAGATGGCTGCCATTTCGTGTAATATCTGTATAGATAAACATATTTTGTCAGTTTGACTGAACAAAGTGATCTACACTTAATATGTATACCTCAGTGAGTTCATTTTTAATGATTTAATTGAATGAACACATTCTTGTTGCCTTAAATCCAAGATGGCCGCCAAAACAGAGGGTTTAGACTATCTCTGTAATTTACGGAATTGTCTCCATTGCTTGCAATTTTTCACAAATGATATGGAAACATCAGTACTGATTTTGAACAATGTTACACAGATTGCAGCATCACAATTAGTAGTTTTTAATAACATATAGTTATATGTAATGAATATATTTTATTGTAACTGGTACTACTTCACATGGGATACGATATTATGTTGAACTAGGTATCAAAAAGTAGTCTAGCTGCGGGCGGCTAATGCAGGTGCAACTGATGATAAACTTAAACAAAAGTGCACACAGGCTCAAAAGTTAAAACTTAATTCACTTTTAACATAAAACATTTGCTAATTTTTTAAACTGTCCACAACTGCTAAAACAAACTAGACAAAATTATTTATGCATGGCTGGTCTTCTTTGGATCTCTTATGACAAAGGATTGTACATTGAAGTTTAGATTTGAAACAACTGCACTTGTTTGATTGGCAGCCAGTTTTACAATTACATGACACCATTTCAATGACAGCGTCTGGAATGGGATGATTTGTCATCATAACTGGTATCAATTTCTGTTTCTCACTATCTAAGTTGAACCCCACGGAGATCAGAGCATTTGTTTTCATTTCAAGTACAGGCTCAGTAGCATTTTGCCATACATGCGCTTGAAGGAAGGCACGAGAGATGTGCAGCCGAGCTGCATCACTAGTAGGGGGTATTTCTTCTGGGCGATTGGTAGTCAATATACTCTTAACTCGCATGGCGTCCAACGATGATGACTGGTTGTCTTTGTACAATCTGCACATGAAGACTTCAACGTGCTTGTAGTCAATTTCAGATGGGCTTTTAAGGTTAGTATTGTCCAGAAGATTGTGGAAATCCTTAAAAGTATTCCATGCAGTTGATTTGCCAATGCCATATATATAACTCGTGGTATCACATCCAGTTAAAGAGTGAAGAAGGGGGATAGATATAGGATCCATGCCTTGGCTTATGATTCCTTCTACCACAAATTTGATGTCTGTGATCTTTTGTTCTTTTCCAATCTGCTGCTGTAAATACACTTTCCTATTTCCAAAATGTTTGTAGTTGGCAAGAAGAATCACAAATACATCAGTATCCTGTGACACTACCACAATATGTTCCGCGGTTGAATTGACTATGCTTAATACCATACGGGTATCTGCTTCCTCATGGTCAGACTCCATGCTATCTAACTGTATGCCCAAAGAGGATGAACGGACATCCATGGGGTCTTCAAATGCCCCAGAGACAACAATAATCTTATCTTGAGGTGCATTTTTGATGAGAGTATCACCAAGGAGCTGCTGCAGAGTAATCTTGTTATCATTTATGCTCAAAAAGCTTTTGAAGTTGTCACCTTGAGGCAGGTTTACTTCTGGGGAAATTACTTTTGGCACCGCTTTGCGTTTTTGTTTTCTTTTTCCTTGTTTGTCTTTGGATTTAGAGGCCCTAGCACTTCGTGTGTCATCTTTGATGGAAGTTCCATCATAGCGGTCCATCACAATGTCTATCCTTGTGCTTGGAAACTTATATACCCCCTTGCAGTACTCTGTAGCAAATTCTTCGAATGTACTAATCGATTTAGTTGAAACCCTGTAGACATACGCCATCCCATCAACAACATGCTGTGAAGAAGTGGGGTCTATTTGGGGAACAATTTGGGAAGGCTGAACTTTTGCAGTTTCACAAATGTTGTTGACTAGATCTGACTTGTTTCCTTTCCTCATGGTCTTATCTGTATAAAACAGTGCAATGGGGACAGACATCATTTCATGCTTTGCGATATGTTGCAGATCTACTGGCCTTCCAGCTTCATATGCTACACAGAGACGCTGTAGCACACCTCTGTTTGCATTTACAACTTTATTTTGCTGAGAGCCTGTTTGGTCCACTTCAAATAAGTTAGAAAAAGTGGGACTTTTCATTTTCTTCATTGCAGCACTGAATAGTACACTTGGTTTAGACTGTCCAATAGCGCGAACAAGCCTTTCCTTCATAAACCTTTTCACCTCTTCCTGGCCTTTAGATTCACTTTCTAATAATGACTCTTCAATGTGGGGAGGAGCTACATCTTTATTGATGATTGTTGTTAGCTTATCTGGGTTACGTCCTTCAAACAAGTTATACTTAAGCATCTGTTCAACCAGCTTGTCTTCATACCTAGCTTCAAGCTTCAGTTCACTTGGTGTCAAGTCATTTTCATTCTGGCTGACATTATAGTAGTCACATGCATTGGTAGTGATAGTCGACCTTGCATGAAATGACAACATCCACCTGAAAAAAATAGTAACAATATCTAAAACTTTATTTCATTATCAATTGTAAAACTAAAATATGAATTGTTACAAATATATTAAAAACAATTATAGTTTCTGATAAATGTACGTGTTGCCTATGGGTTAGATGATAATGTGCAAAGTGTTTAACTATAAATATTAGTAAAGTTAAAATTATATCAGATAGAAAGTTTTACACAGAAATCATACTTAAGTGTAGCACTGTCAATCTGTGGGATGATCAGTTTCCTGAAAGATATCATCTAGTATAGCCAACGCCGCTGTTATGCAGGCTGGCCTCTCTACCTTGTTTTTCCAGAGTTCACATTGTGATTTTATGTCTTGAATATTTGTAACATCAGAAACAGGCTTATTTTTCCTAAACTTTGTCTTTGGGTCCTTCTTATCATTTTGACAAACAAAGCACTTCTGCTCATAATCAAACCGTGCTGGGCGCTTGGCCGATGACGCCATATCCCTAGTTATTATACTTCTACGATGCAGTTATTTCACAACCTATTGCTGAAATGAGAACATATTATTACCCCAAACTATCTATACTAATATAATTTATATGAAAACATCATAAACGTTGTCCTGTAAAATGAATAATCAGTTTGATTTTGTGAATATTTAAACAAAAAATGTAGAAATTCAAAAAATAAAGGGCAATGTTAACGTATACATTTTAGTGGCCATCTTGAATTTAAGACTACACAAATTCATAAAATCAATAAAATTACTTGAAATAGACTCGTTTAGTCCCAAACAGTAAAAACAGATAATTTTGTTCAATGAAATGGACAAAATATTGTTATCTTCGCAGAAATGGTACGAAATGGCGGCCATCTTTAAATGGACGCCATTTTGAGCCATTTCTGTTCATTTTTCGCTTTGGCACCATGTTGCAATGGATTTGTCATGTCAAAATCTCCCAAGATAGAAAATTTCATAATTTTGGCAGAAAAACTACCACCCCAATGGAATTTTTAGTTTTGGACCCTGACTAGATCATAATTGACGGGTTTCATTCTGCCAGGAATAATTGGGTTAATTAATCCTCGTATTGATGAATATTAGAAGCATGATAATTGTCAAGAGTAAATAACAGAAGAAATTAGTAATGAGACAAGAAAGAAATAAAAACAAAAAAACTTGGCAAATTTTTTGGCAAGAAATTTAAAAAATTATGATTTCTAACAGTTCGCAAGATTCTCATATCTTCAGATATTTTGTTTTTAAATGGATTTTGACCTTGCTTGGGAAAAATTATGATAACCCTCTATATATATTCTGAGATGCTGCTATTTCAATTGAGAACATTTTCATTAAATTCCAAAGTGATTTTGAGTGTTGGATTTGGTACAGAATATAATCTTTACAGATCCATTCGCGCAGTTTATTGACACAGGCAGATTGTTATTAGGCATCTTCACTATACAATGAGCAAGTGGACTGGATATATATATATATATATATATATATATATATATATATATATATATATATATATATATATATATATATACACACACTTGTGTCACACGATCGTACTTAGTAACGACATTTCATTTTGTGTATATATTATGCTTGTATCTTCGCTCTTCCCTCACGCTAAAAAGTACCTGAATAAACATGCCTGTTTTTCTCACCGTTAACTATTAACCGACGCGGTGTCGGTTTTGAACAGGAAATTTCCTGTTGCATTGAGCTTTTGTATATAAAGGAGAGTGTTCTGTAATAAATTCACTCAGTTGCTTTCATCCTGTCTTTGAGTCACAACCTTCTCTCGGCCCGTCACATTGGTGACCCCGGAAGTCGACTCGCCTTCCACCCCAACTCGCCCTTCCGTCGTTGGTACTATGGCGGACTCTACGGAAGTTAATGATATGGCTCCGCCATTGAAACTTTCGTCATTCGCCAGCGGAGAGGCGTTTGCTTGGTTTTAGCGCGCAGAAGTCCAGTTTTGCATCAAGGGCGTGACTCGCTCAACCACCAAAGCAGATTATGTTCTCGCGGCGATACCCGAGGACACCCTCCCGGAAATATCTGACTGGCTTTGTGAACAAGGAGACACCCCAATAGCGTATGACGCCCTCAAAACATACCTTCTGCAGCAGTACTCGCCGTCACCAGCCGCCCGTATAGCAAAGCTTTTTCAGGTCTCGCAACAACCGTTGGGGCACCAAATGGTTTTGCTCGCCCTCAGGGAAATGACCAGTATTGCTCGCCTGCAACCTGCCGCAGACGGCTCTCCTCGTGAGGTGAACCTACTTCATGCCCTTTGGATACGCCGTTTACCCGGACCTGTACGCGCTGCCATACACGATGTTGATAGTTTACCCATAAAGGACTTGATGACCAAAGCCGACGCCCTTATGGACAGCCACTTCAAGACTTCCATCAAAGCCTCCACTCCTGACGATGAGGACGCCTATTCAACGTCAACCGAAGCTCATGTGAATGCCGTAGGACATACACGCCTACCCCGTGACGTGCCGAAGCGGTGACAAAGCCATCCACCACCCACCACTCGCTCGCGCCCCAACCAACGACTTCTACAGCCACTTACTACCTCCCATCCGCCGCAGTTTTGCTACTACCACTTCTGGTCGATGTCGCTCACCGACGATTGATCAACGCAGACTCATACTTGTCGACACCTCTTCAACCTCGCTCTCCACATCAGCGCACCCACGGATGCCTACGCCCACCTCCTCATGTCGTACCCAGAAGTTCTCCGTCCAGAACTTCGCCAAACGCTCACGACTCCTGCCAAGCACGGTATTTATCAACATTTCAAGACGACGGGACCCCCAGTCTTCACAAAATTCAGACGTCTGTCACCGGAACGATTGGCAGCTGCCAAACAGACGTTCACTGAAATGGAGGAAATGGGCGTTAGCCAAAAGGCCTCCAGCCCATGGTTGTCACCCTTACACATCGTTCTGAAGAAAGATGGCTCCCTCCGTCCGTGCGGGGATTACAGGCAAACAGAACCGGATCACCACCCCCTCCCAAACATCGCCGACATAAAGTGAAGGTTTTCTCTACGCTCGACCTCCTGAAAGGGTATTATCAGGTGCCTATGAACCCAGAAGACATCCCCAAGACCCCCATCACCACTCCGTTTGGTATATATACCTTTAATTACTCCTATTTTGGCCTTCGTAATGCTGGGGCCACGTTTTAACGTCTCATGGATGGCATCTTAGGAGACCTCCCCTGCTGTGTATGTTATGTGGACGACATACTTGTGTTCTCCTCAAAAGAGGAAAACCTCCTCCACCTGCGCATCGTGCTCGACCGCCTGCAGCAAAATGGCCTTGTAGTCCAGTATGAAAAGTGTACGTTTGGCGCCAACGAAGTGTCGTTCTTAGGGCACAGCATCACTCCTAAAGGAGTCCATCCCTAAGTACATCGACACACGGATTCAGGAGTGGGCACCTTTCCTTAACCTCAGCGTCGTTTCCTACACATTCACATCGACGTTGTAGGCCCCCTACCCACATCACAAGGACATCGTTACCTGTTTACCGTCATTGTCCGCTCCACTCGTTGGCCTGAAGCCAATCCCATGGAAACTGCAATGTTCGCCTCATGTACATCTGCCTTGCTCTCAGGATGGATTGCAAGATTTGGTATCGTTGAGCATATTACTTCTGACAGGGGTACCACTTTCACCTCTCAATTGTGGACATCATTAGCGAATCTCCTGTGCATCACCCTACATCAGACAACTGCCTACAACCCCGCTGCCAATGGAATGGTTGAACGTTTTTATCGCACCCTCAAAGCAGCTTTGATGTCCCGCTGCAAGGATTCCAACTGGTGTACTCAGCTTCCCTGGGTCTTCCTGGGACTAAGGACCACTCCTAAAGACGCCCTCGACGTCCCGTCACACACCTATGACTACCCAGTCTCTTCCCGTCCCTCGGGTCGGGATATTATGAAGTAGTCATAATCTTGTGTAAGGGGTAGGGGTAACCTCTGAGGTACACTCGGAAAAGAGTTTCCCATAAATTGCCGAAAGTACAGAATTGTAGTTAAGAAAGGGGGGAGGGGGTGGGAAGGGTTGAATCTGTTGTGTGCGTGTTCGTGCATGTCTATATAGATATTAATTCGTCTTTTTTGACGGCTTGGGTACATTAGACCTTAAATAAAATGCAAGAATCATAGCCAATAGATCCTCAAACCGGAATTGCAATTAAAAAATATGTGGCAAATGCCAAACCTTCATCACTTTAAGTTCGATTCGATAGATAAAAGAAAAGAAAAATTGTACTGAAACCCAGATATCATTTTGGACGAAAACTTGACCGTTGAATCGGACGGGTTTTGCTTTTGGAAATCGTAGCCTGACAGATTGCTCGGTACTTATTCTGTTACATATAGTCATTATATTTAACAGGTAACGGATTGCTAAACTGGAAATTTTTCATTTTGTTCTTATTTTTCGATTAGTATTTATTTAGGAACCCCCCCCCCCCCTTTCTTCACAGTCGGGGGGGGGGCAAGGAAATTACAGTTTAGTGGTTTATCCGTTATTGGATTAACATTAAGTAATTTTAAGTATTAAAGTAAATCTTTCTAATGAGAAAAATTTAAAGTAAAAATGCAACAGCCTTAACAAATTTCTTGATGCAAGTATTGTGAGTATTGATTCCTAATAACAAGCATATCACTTTTACAATACATATCGTAGATAATGACAGAAAATATTGTAATCTTTGCCTTCTCTGATAACTTTCTTCTTGTAAAAGTTTGATTCTACATTTATTCATATAGTTGAAACCTACTGAAAATATTCAGCTTTTTCCCCTTGCTATCTTAAATATCCATTTCTTCAAGAAGTTACTGTTGAAGGTATTTATATATAAAATTATTATAATTATGATAATGTGAATTATCATGAATATTCTTAATGCGAGTTACCCAGTGATGATAAGTAACATAGCGGAGAAATTTTTTCCTTCGTGCTTTAATCACAAATTAATCCAGTATTCTTGCAAAGCACTGTGTGATTTCATTGCATCTTGAAACAAGTTTTTCTTTGTTTCAACTGATGAACTTTTTCTTTTTATACTTTGTCTCGGAGAAATTAATCTCTTTAAGAAAGAGATTGAAGTGATGGACTGGAATAATAACTATGTGCAGTAAACAATACAAGGACCTGATTTACCAATGTTTACATTTCCTTTAGCTGAACAATTACTAAGAATTTTCATGGTAAGTTTGAGTGGCTTTGTATTTATTATAAATGAACTAAGTAAAATCCTTGTGAATAATATAACCCATTAAAGATTTCCAAATCGGGGATTAAATTTTTATATTCATATTGTACAAAATTACATTCAAAGTAAATCTTACTATTTAGATTATAATTAGTATTAATTTTCATTATGATACTTGAAACAGTTCAGTACTAAAATGCAAATGTGAACCTGCTCAAATATTCATAGAAAAAATGGTTGTGGAATGGGTATGCAAATGATGCGTCAGCAGAAGGCATTAGGACATCGGAACACAAAGCAGAGAATGTCGGTCATCTCCCCAAGGGTTTAAGGCTCGATCCATCTCGCGTCTTCCCTGGGGAATCTCGATTCGGTCTTTCTGAAAGTCGTCTTACAACTTTTAAAATGAACAACATTATTTTTCTTATAGTATCAATTTAGTTTACTTTTATTATCGAACTGTTATCATCATCATCCGTTACTGGTACACTGTAGAACAAAGGCCTCAGACATGTCCTTCCTCTCGCGTCTGTTTATTGTCTTTCTATGCTGTACGTTAAACTGAATGTTATTATTTACTTTTATTATTGACCCTCTCTGAGTCGGGATACCTTGCCGTGGTGGTATATCTCCATGATCAGCAAAGCTGTACTATGTAGTAGGTAGTAAGTTGGCCAGGGCACCAGCCACCCGTTCAGATACTACGGGTAGAGAGTTACGGGGTCTTTTGACTGGCCAGATGTAGTACATTTGATCCTTCTCTCTGGTTACGGTTCATTTTTCCTTTGCCTACACACAGCGAATAGTGTGGCCTATTCATTACTTTTTCTCCTCTGTCCTCATACGCCTGACAACTTTGAGATTACCAATCAGTTCTTCTTCACCCAAGGTGTTGCTGCACTGTAATTGTTGAGTGGCCACTTTTCACTTGGTAAGGGTAGAAAAGACTATTCTCTAGCCTTGGGTAGTGCCATGGCCTCTGTACCGTGGTCTTCCACTGTCTTGGGCTAAAGTTTTCTTGCTTGAGGGTACACTCGGGCACACTATTCTATCTTATTTCTCCTCCACTAGTTTTGTTCAAGTTTTTATAGTTTATATTCCAAATATTTATTTTAATATTGTTACTGTTCTTAAAATATTTCATTTTCCTTGTTTCCTTTCCTCACTGGGCTATTTTCCCTGCTGGAGCCCCTTGGGCTTATATCATCCTGCTTTTCCAACTAGGGTTGTAGCTTAGTAAGTAATAATAATAATAATAATGATAATAATAATAATAATAATCAGGCCCACCCATATAAGGTTGGTGTATTCTGAGCGATCAGACGAAAATCTCCCACCATCACCAATCCGCTCTGGCCAGCATGGTGATGAAAACTGGCCAAACCCCAGACCTGAATTGACATATCTAAGGCTTTTGTAAAGCAGTGGACTAGAAAAGGCTGCATTTGCTGTTTATTATTGAACTATACATTAAACTGAAAGTTATTACGTTGTGTTATGAATGAAGTTGAATTGATCGAAACATGCAATGGAACATTTCAGTAGTTGAACACCACAGAAGATAATGACAGCACAAATTCTAACCTTTTGATTTCCCAATTTATTTTTTGGGTACGACTGTCACTGCAAGTGCTTTAAACCCCTAAAGGGAAAAGAAGAAAGAATTTATTTAATTTCCTATTCATATTTCTGTTGGATGTCAGTCATGACACCGGGATATTAGTAGTGACATTTTACTGGATATGATAAATGTAACCATTAAAGGTAAAAGGTTTAAAGGTTGCTCATGAAGGGCAGAGGCAAGTGACTGACATTTCCCTATCAAGCAGGACAATGTCCTAGAGACTGATCATATACAGTATTATATGATCAGCGCCCGAGACCCCTCTCCACCCAAGCTAGGACCAGGGAGGGCCAGGTAATGGCTGCTGATGACTCAGTAAATAGACCTATAGGCTCCCCCAAACCCCCCAAACCTTAGCTCACAAGGATGGTAAAGTTGCAGACACTAAAGGAACTGACGAGTTTGAGCGGGACTCGAACCCCCTTCTGGCAAACACCAAGCAGAGATGTTACCAATCAGCCCAATTTTGTTGTATCATTTGTTCATAATTCAAAATGAGAAGCATTTCTAATAAATTATTCTTCACTTTGAGAACTAATCAAGATGTCTGTGAATTCCTGTAATGCCTCAGCATTCTTCCGGCAACATCCTGGAATTAGATTGAATTCCCCTGGAAGTGATTAACTCAGAATTCTGGTTTCTTTTGTCACCAGGAATTTTCTGAAAAATAGAAAAAGAAAAGATGAAGGAAATTTATGCTCATCTGAAAGCAGTCTGGCATCCGTGTGTCCCCTGCAGTCACGGTTGGTAGAATGGGATGGGGGGGGGGGGGGTTAAAGCGTAAAGCTTAATTTCAGATTTGGTTCTGTGTCTGCTGGAATTCATCTTAATAAGAAAGCAACTTGGTTCTGGAATCTGTATTGGAAAGATAAGCTTATTGGGTTTCTGCCTTCCCCGTTTAAATACTACCGCTAGAGAGTTATGGGTCCTAGACTGACCAGACAGTAGGCTACTACTGTACATTGGATCATTCTCTCTAGTTACGGTTCATTTTCCTTTCGTCTACACATACACAGAATAGTCTGGCCTATTCTTTACATATTCTCCTCTGTCCTCATACACCTGACAACACAAAGATCACCAAATAATTCTTCTTCTCTCAAGGGGTTAACTACTGCACCGTAATCGTTCAGTGGCCACTTTCCTCTTAGTAAGGGTAGAAGAGACTTTTTAGCTATGGTAAGCAGCTCTTCTAGGAGGACACTCCAAAATCAAACCATTGTTCTCTAGTCTTGGGTAGTGCCATAGCCTCTGTAGCTTGAGCTCCCATCCAACATATTGCAAGATAGAAAAAGGTTAATGAGTAAATTAACATATTTTTAATTGAACGGCAAGATTTTTTCTAGGATTTTTATTTTTGTAACGACTCTCTCTCTCTCTCTCTCTCTCTCTCTCTCTCTCTCTCTCTCTCTCTCTCTCTCTCTCTCTCTCTCTCTCTCTCAGGAGCTTGAGAGTAGCTTGAGCTCCCATCCAACATATTGCAAGATAGAAAAAGGTTAATGAGTAAATTAACATATTTTTAATTGAACGGCCAGATTTTTTTTTCTAGGATTTTTAGTCTTGTAACGACTCTCTCTCTCTCTCTCTCTCTCTCTCTCTCTCTCTCTCTCTCTCTCTCTCTCTCTCTCTCAGGAGCTTGTGAATAGCTTGAGCTCCCATCCAACATATTGCAAGATAGAAAAAGGTTAATGAGTAAATTTACATATTTTCAATTGAACGGCAAGATTTTTTTTTCTAGGATTTTTAGTCTTGTAACGACTCTCTCTCTCTCTCTCTCTCTCTCTCTCTCTCTCTCTCTCTCTCTCTCTCTCTCTCTCTCTCAGGAGCTTGAGAATAGCTTGAGCTCCCATCCAACATATTGCAAGATAGAAAAAGGTTAATGAGTAAATTAACATATTTTTAATTCTCTCTCTCTCTCTCTCTCTCTCTCTCTCTCTCTCTCTCTCTCTCTCTCTCTCTCTCTCTCTCTCAGGAGCTTGAGAATAGCTTGAGCTCCCATCCAACATATTGCTAGATAGAAAGAAGTTAATGAGTATATTAACATATATTTAGTTGAACTGCAAGACTTTTTCTAGGATTTTAGTCTTGTAAGGACTCTCTCTCTCTCTCTCTCTCTCTCTCTCTCTCTCTCTCTCTCTCTCTCTCTCTCTCTCAGTAAATCCTGACATTATGCATCTCTGAACTGTCATCTGAAGACAATCAATCATTTTCGCAACAGGATTTCCCTCAAAAGTTTCGATGTTTTACAGATAATAGTTTTTGAGTAATGATATGAAATGGCAAAAGGTCACGAGCATTTTTTTCCTCTTCAATTTTGCTGCCTTTTTTTCCGGATTTGCTCATATTGTTGATTTCTTTTTTTCTTTTTTTTTTCGTGCATCTTATTTTTGATAACCTTTAATTTTAATTCATGTATACTTTAAAAATTTTCTTTTTATATTTATTACCGTTCTATTATTTCTGTATAAGTCTTGCTGTAAGTTATTCTGGATTCATATAATGAATAATTGTTTAATTTCTTATAATCCCGAATATATATTTGTAATATAACGAGTAATTTTGCATTTGTATTACAATTAATTGTTTAATTTCTTATCTTCTCGAGTGTATGTTTCTAATATATCGAATAATTTTGCATTTGCATAACAAATAATTGTGTGATTTTTATTTCTCAAATATATATTTCCAATTTGGCACTCTAAGCCTAATTTAACTTCAAACCCATGATCTTCAAATATCCGTCAGCTCTGTAGAAGAATCTATGTGGTCTCTCGCTGGAGTAATGAATAGTCATAAAAAATTTGTATTTAATTCTTGTGTTCATGCAGCTACTATGTATTGTACCAACCGTGTGTCACACAATTGTACATAATTATTTTGTATATATTATGCTTGTATCTGCGCTCTTCCCTCGCACTAAAAAGAACCTGAATGATCATGTCTCCGTTTTGCTCTGTAACATTGTCTGTCTCTCGAACAGGTCATGTCCTGTTGCCTTGAGGTTTTGTATATAAAGAAGAGTGTTCCTTGATAAATAACTCAGTCGTTTCCAATCTGCCTTTGAGTTCACAACTCCTCTCTCGGCCTGTCACATTGGTGACCCCGGAAGTCGACTCGCTCCCACTGCCTTCCACCCCCACCTCCCTCGCCCTTCCATCGTTGGTACTATGACGGAGGCGGACTCTACCCCAGCAGTTGGCACTGCGGCCGCTCCATTGAAACTTTCACCGTTCGCTAGCGGAGAAGTGTTCGCTTGGTTTCAACGCGCTGAAGTCCACTTTCGTATCAGGGGCGTGACTCGCTCAACCACCAAAGCGGATTATGTTCTCGAGGCGATACCTGAGGACACCTTCCCAGAAATATCAGACTGGCTTTGTGAACAAGGAGACACCCCAATAGCGTATGACGTCCTCAAATCATACCTTCTGCAGCAGTACTCGCCGTCGCCAGCCGCCCGTATAGCAAAACTTTTTTAGCTCTCGCAACAACTGTTGGGGGACCAAAGGGCTTCGCTTGCCCTCAGGGAAATGACCAGTATCGCTCGCCTTCAACCTGCCACAGACGGCTCTCCTCGTGAGGTGAACCTACTCCGTGCCCTTTGGATACGCCGTTTACCTGAACCTGTGCGCGCTGCCATACCCGATGTCGATAGTTTACCCATAAAGGACTTGATGACCAAAGCCGACGCCCTTATGGACAGCCACTTCAAGACCTCCATCAACGCCTCCACCCCTGACGACGAGGATGCCTATTCAACGTCAACCGAAGCTGACATGAATGCCGTAGGACATACACGCCTACCCCGTGACGTGCCGAAGCGGCGACAAAGCCGCCCACCACCCACCAATCGCTCGCACCCCAACGAACGACTTCTACAGCCACTTACTACCTCCCATCCGCCGCAGTTTTGCTACTACCACTTCAGATTCGGGGCAATCGTGAAGAAATGTGCCAAGGATTGTCAGTGGCCAAAAAACGTGTAAGTAGGCCATCGCTTGTGGCGGTGGCCTCCCATGTTTCTAATCTTTTCTTTTTACAGGATGCAGGAACGGGCGTGCGATTTTTGGTAGACACGGGTGCTTGTCGTTCTCTTTTGCCAAGGAAACTATTCAAGGCACAACGTAGTCTGTCTACATCTGCCGACGTCCGCTTGGTAGCTGCCAACGGATCTGCGATACCCATCTACGGTTACGAGAACCTCACATTATCGTTCGGAAACGGTAAATTCAATTGGAAGTTTCTCGTTGCTGACGTCACAATGCCAATCCTCGGTGCGGATTTCCTCTCTCATTTCCACCTTCTGGTCGATGTCGCCCACCGACGATTGGTCAACGCAGACTCGTACTTGTCGACACCTCTTCAACCCGCCCCCTCTAACCTCGCTCTCCACATCAGCGCACCCACGGATGCCTACGCCCACCTCCTCACGTCGTACCCGGAAGTTTTCCGTCCAGAACTTCGCCAAACGCCCACGGTTCCTGCCAAGCACGGTATTTATCACTATATCAAGATGACGGGTCCCCCAGTCTTCGCAAAATTCAGACGTCTGGCACCGGAACGATTGGCAGCCGCCAAACAGACGTTCGCCAAAATGGAGAAAATGGGCCTTTACCAAAAGGCCTCCAGCCCATGGTCGTCACCCTTACACATCGTTCTGAAGAAAGACGGCTCCCTCCGTCCGTGCGGGGATTACAGGCGCCTGAACATGCAAACAGAACCGGATCACTACCCCCTCCCAAACATTGCCGATGTAACCTCCTACCTGCACAAAGCAAAGGTTTGCTCTACGCTCGACCTCCTGAAGGGGTATTATCAGGTGCCTATGAACCCAGAAGACATCCCTAAGACCGCCATCACCACTCCGTTTGGCACATACACCTTCAATTACTCCTGTTTTGGCCTTCGTAATGATGGGGCAACGTTTCAACGTCTCATGGATGGCATCCTAGGGGACCTCCCTTTCTGTGTATGTTATGTGGACGACATACTTGTGTTCTCCTCCTCAAAAGAGGAACATCTCCGTCACCTGCGCATCGTGCTCGACCGCCTGCAACAAAACGGCCTTGTAGTCCGGTACGACAAGTGTACCTTTGGCGCCAACGAAGTGTCGTTCTTAGGGCACCGTATCACTCCTGAAGGAGTCCATCCCCTCCCTGAGAAGGTAGCAGCCGTTCAGAATTTCCCCACGCCCTCGATCGTCAAAGCTCTGCAGGAATTCTTGGGCATGATCAACTATTATCACCGTTTTCTGCCAGCCATTGCCGCCACTCTTGCTCCCCTCTACTCCTCCCTCAAGGGCAAGCCAAAGGACCTGAAGTGGGGTCCCCTTCAAGAAGCAGCCTTCTGCAATGCAAAGAAGGCCCTATCAACTGCTGCGGCTCTCACTTTTCCTATCCCACACGCCCCTCTCCTTCTCTCCACCGATGCCAGCGACGTTGCTATTGGTGCAGTACTCGAGCAGGTGGTCAAAGGCTCGCCCCGCCCATTGGCCTTCTTCAGCAGAAAACTGTCCAAGGCAGAATAGGGTTATTCTACCTTCGATCGAGAATTGCTGGCGGTGCACTTGGCTGTCCGTCACTTTCGCCATTTCTTAGAAGGTACGCCCTTCGTCATTCGCACAGACCACATGACATATCTAAGTAGTGAGGCAAAACTAGTATAGTGAGGAAATCATCTTTTTTCCTATTAATTAAAAGTAAAAAAATATACAAAAGATCCCTAAAATATTTTATACCATAAAAATTAAGGAATTTCAAACCCATATTCTTCTTGGGTAGTTACCAAAACTGATGAATATCCTTCAACGACTTCATTATGGTAATGCGGCATTATTGGCAATGCATTTACACCTGATAGAGATGAAGTCGAAGCAGGGGGAGGGATGAGAGAGGGGAAGTAGGGATTGGGGGGTTAGGGGGCCAGGCGTTGATAGGCGGGGTTATTAATAAGAGTGCCAAAGGGGTCATTACAGAGTCACCCATGTCGATAGCGAAGACTAAAGAGATAGTGTTCCAAATAGGATGCTATTGTCCAGATACTCTGGATGCTGTTATCTCAATAGTGGTGATAACATTATCATAATAAAGAACTTTTTTTTCTTTTACTGCGTTATCAGTAACAATGTTTTTCTCTTTAAGGGAAGGACATTACGTCGTTACAGAGGAATGATAATCAGGGAAATTTAGTGCCTGTTCTCGATTCATGTCTCCCCTTCCTCTTTGTCGGTCGCCCACGCGTTCTACGCTTCATCGATCACCAACGCGCCGTCGCTCGCCAACGCGCCATCGTTCGCCAACATGCCATCGTTCGCCAACATGCCAACGTTCGCCAACGCGCTTGATCTTGCCTAGGTTCCATCGTTCACCTACGCGTCATCATTCTCCTGATCGCCAGTGATCACCCAGGTACTTGTGCTCACCTGTGCATTCACGCACACCCTCACCTGCGCGCTTATGCGCCCACTCGCCAGCACGCCCACTCGCCCACGCGCCAAGTCACCAGCGCCCCCACACGCGCCCGCGCGCCTACACGCGCCCGCGCCCTCATCTCCGCGCGCTGGACCCACACGCGACCCCGCGATTCTATCATCGCGCGAGCGCCAGCTCGACCCGGTAATTCTGCTACAGCGCGAACCAGCAATCCTACCATCGCGCGACCCCCAGCGCGATTCCCGCCGGGTTTCGCAGCGCGCCCAGCTTTGCGAGGTACCGGGGCCGCGTACTTCCAGATAGTCCTCGCAATCACCATCGTGGAAGAGCCGAGCACGTGCCCAGGAGCAGGAAGAGTCATCGGAGAGGACCGGACAACATTCTTCTTCCCTTTCTTATTTTTAGGCAGACCCTGTAGTATCCACTCCGAAGGATCAACCGATCCCCTTCCCTCCAGCGGGGGTCGCTGACACTGCGTCAGTCAGCCGCCAGCCTTGGTTCGGTTCCCTGATGAAAGCGGTGGTGCAGGCTATGAAGCCAGCCCTCGCTGATCTGGGACTGAAACCAAAGGCCCCCTCGCCTCCACTGAAGAGAAGGAGAGCAGTGGATTTTGCGGTGACTTCTCCCAGGGTTAAGCTGGCTCCCAAGAGGTCCGTCGGGAAGGCCCCTTCCCCCTCGCAGACGTTTTCTCCTTCTGTGGACGAACCTTTCCCGTCCTCGGGAGAATCCAGTGAGGTGAGACACTCTCCCACGGCACCAATGGGAGGAACCCCACCTCAAGGAAGAGAAACGTCTCGCGTAGGAGGGACCTTCCAGACCACTTTGTTGGAGTCCTGTATCCCTCCCAGGAGGGAGCCCAAGGACTCCAAGACATTACCCAAATCATCGTCGAGGTTTCCTCCAGAGCCAGCCCTTCCCCTGGAAAATGTCCGCGTGTCCCCCCATGAAGAGCCAATGGGGACAGGAGACTTAGCTGCCATTCCACCAGCAGGAGAGCAGCGTGAATCGGAGCACGCCTTCTGGCAGGTCCTTGGACTAATGAGGCAACTCAATAGTTTCAAGGATCCCGAGATCGCCCCTCGCGAAGGCAAGGATACGGTCCTGGACCTGGTTTATGGCATTCAGAAGCCCCCCAAGACCAGTGCAGCCCTGCCCTGGTCCCAGGGGGTGAAGAGCGCCAGGGACAAGGTCGAGGGCCAGCTTTCCGAGCTCGCCTCCTCCAGATGTTCTGCCGGGAACAAGCTCCTCCCACCTCTTTGCGTGCAGCAGAGGAGGTACTTCGAGATCATGGAGGAGCCTTGTTTAGCTCTTCCCCTCCACCACTCCGTGAAAGAGCTCACCAGGGGTCTCTCTGTAGAGAAACTCAATACCCGGCAGGTGACATTTACGGTGTCGGAGGTCCTGTGCCAGGAGAAGGTTGCGAAGTGTGCCATGCAGGCCACTTCGTGGCTGTAATAGATTCTCTTAAAATTAGTAGAGCAACCAGTGTTGATTGGCGTAGTTTTTGTTGTGAGGTTGCTGAATATTATTTAGATAATCAAGAATCAATTGGTGGTGATGGTGTTATAATAGAAGTAGATGAATCTCATTTTGGCAAACGTAAATTTGACAGGGGCCGTCCTCTCTGTGATATTTGGGTTTGGGGGGGGGATTGAGAGGGAATTCAAGACATTTTTTATGCTGCCTTTAGTGGAGCCTTTGCCTCGAGAACGCTCAGCTGAAAATCTTATTCCTTTAATCCAGAAATATATTGAGAGTGACTCGTGCATCAATAGCGACAAGTGGCGTGTGTATAATAAGCTGTCATCTTTGGGTTATATACATAACACGGTGAATCATTCGGAAAACTTTGTAGACCCTGATAATTCATTGGTACATACTCAAAATATTGAAAGTCTTTGGAGGGATCTCAAAGAGTGGATCAAGCAGCCTGGAAATCGTTCACAATATTTTAAGCAATATATATCTCGCTATTTATTTGTAAAACTTCACCCTGAAAATCAGCACTACATTATTTTTGTAAAACTACTGCATTGCTGTACCCTCCTCAAGGAGAGAGGCAACGGCCCAAGAGGCCACAGGAGAAGGAGGAGGAGGAGGAGGAGGAGCCCCATTGTTCAGGCTTGTAAGACTGAGAGTTATGGTGAGTATATTATTTTATTTCTGTAGTATTAGGTACCGATCAGGTATTATTTTAATTATGGTGCAGATATATTCAGTGACAGGTTAGGTCAGAAAATTAAGGTTAGTTTAGTGCACGACTACAATGTGACGTGCAATAACTGGTCATATAGTGCATTTGTATGCCATTTTCTCGTAAAATTCTTGGCTCGGGTTTTCCCATTTCCAGTGTTTTTATGTATTTCGAATTCAGTGTATACCTGAATACCGGTCCATTTTTATATGTTTGAGTATTATATTGAGGTTTTTTCCTCCATTTTGCCCTGTTTTTACCTACTTTGTCTCCCCCACCCAAAACCCCGCTTCCCAATGAGGTTCCCCCAGATTGTTTTCTATAGGGGGAGGGGTGGTGGAAGGATAAGTATTCATTTGCTATGGAAATAAACCTGAAAATCATTCAAATCACATCATAATACAACAGAAAAACCTATACAATCCTCTAAGTCAAGATGACCAATGGGATAGAGGTGCGAACCGTTACATTGCCAAACGGATTAAATGAAAAGAAAAATTGAGGATTAACTAGTAAGGTTAACCTTTTTTCTGTAAATTTATTAGTTCTTCGGTCTATCAACTTTAATTTTTTTATGAGAGAGAGAGAGAGAGAGAGAGAGAGAGAGAGAGAGAGAGAGAGAGAGAGAGAGAGAGAGAGAGAGAGATGATTGCCATACATACGTAAACAAATAAATTTCATCCAGGGAACGATGGAGTGAAAACTATGAGAAAAGAATGGTAGACAAACCACCGAGAGAGAGAGAGAGAGAGAGAGAGAGAGAGAGAGAGAGAGAGATTTGTCCCGATGGTGGTAAGAATTGCCAAGTCTTGATTAGGATATTGTGGAGGAATCCTCAACTTCTCTTAATGTTTTCTTCTCTTCCCTTCAGTTTTTCTCCCCACTCCCGAGTTAGACCTGCAACAGTCGACTGCCTATCATTTACATAATGCACTGCTTAGGTCAATAAACTTTTTCAATTTATTGAAACTTTAGTAAATAGCCTTACTCTCGTCCTGTAAGAATTTTGGTACTTTATACTTGTTTGCTGAGTGTACTACATACGCCATGAGAGAGAGAGAGAGAGAGAGAGAGAGAGAGAGAGAGAGAGAGAGAGAGAGAGAGAATATACCAAATAGTAGTAGCAAGAACAGCAGCATTATTAGCATTGGTAAGAACAGCAGTGTGCCTAATATCAGTAATCGTAGTAATTAGAACAGTGGTATGCCTAATAGTAGTGATAAGAACAGTGGTATGCCGAATTGCAGTAATAGTGTTGGTAACAGCATTGGTATACCTAATAACAGTAAATGTAGTGGGGAGAACAGTGGTTTGCCTAATAGTAGTGGTAAGAACAGAGATATGCCTAATAGCACTATTTTTGGGCTCAGGCCATGTCGTCCTGATGGAAGTTCCTAATAGGTAGCTTTCTAGGGTATATTTGACTACAGTGATTATTACCAGAGAATTTTACTTTAAGGTATCCAGAATTCTAACTCCTGGAGCGAATATCCCTATATAATCTCACAGGGATATCTCATAATATCAGAGGACGTATTCTTGACACGTCACATAGCTATCTTCACCCCGAACAGTATTAACGCTTCGAGGGGGTTATATTGACAAGAATCCGAAACGAGAATGAAAAGAGAGCCGCTCATAAGGCATCTCTCCTATTCCGTTTCCAGTGTGTATCTGATGAAGGTGGTAGCACCCTCTTTATTCCTTTTCGTGTAGCTCTACTACTCGGTGTTTTCCCTTGTGTTCTCATTATTTTGGATTTAATTCAACATTTTGATGACTTCTCCAGCCTCTTCTGCCTCTGGAAAGTTGAGTATTGTCTTTACTATGTATAAATGTAAGCTCTTGTCGTTTTGAATTAAATCAAAAGTGATATTAATGTAAACAAGAGCTGTTGCCTACCTAAATGCTATCGCTCGCTCTTATGGGTCATTTAGTTAGCTAGAGCGACGTTCCCGGTTTGTTATGCTTTAATAATTTAGCTATTTAGCTCCTCTAGGAATGCTTATATTATACCGTCAGTTTTTAGCTCGGTGATTTCGACACGGGTCGAGGTACCGATCTTGCCCTTCGCGAGGCTTAGTAGCCTAGACGTCTGGCACTAGTACTTTCATGCATGATATAAGTTTTTCCGAGTGTTATTTTATTGAAGCTCTAGGCAAATATTTTATACATGTAAAATATTGTTGAATGTTTTTTCCAAGATTATATACGAGAGAGTTTCGGTGATTTAGGTAATCGATTCTCACCTTACCTAGTCTAGTATTCTAGGTACAGTAGTATACTTTCGCACATCCCCGATTGTTCTTTTCTCCTCCAGAGGCCAAGTTCAATCCCTCTCACCCTCTGAAAGCCCTTGGCTTAATCCTAGTGGTTCTACCTGTATATTAATCCAGGTATTACTATTGTAGGATATGTCTGTCCTGTCCTGATAACCAGAGTGACTGGTTTTTGGGTTTGGGCAGAACTTCAGAGTTTTTAGTCTGTGGTCTGCTTCTTCCTAGCATAGAGAATGAGTCTCCTTTGCTAGGTTAGGGGCGGACACAGGAAGCTTTGCTTCCCTAGTCCATGTCGGAAGGATTCTGTAAGAGATGATTCCTTCCTCTAGTGGCCTAGCAGACTGTCCTGTGTTATTTTTTCTCGGGCTGGAGAATGAGTTTTCTCGGTTGCTCGGCGAAATAACTTCAGCTAACTTTGTTCTGGTTGGGAGGAGGATAGCAAGCATTGCCAGTCTTCCTCCCTAATAGACAACTCTTGGTTAGGATGAGCTTCCCTAACTGCTGAGTGTGTCTCTTGCTAGAACGAAGTCTTTAGGACCCTTATCCCTTCCCCACCTCTCTCTTATTATCTTTTGGCCACAGTCCTACTTCCGTACCTAGCATAGGTTAGGATGGAGGACCGGCTCAGCTCTCTGCCGGCTGGCATTACGTGTTGGCTGGCAGAGACCCTTTGTACTTTGCAGAGTGAACCCCAGACCTCCCTTGGTCTCTCTTCCATGTCTGCCGGTAGAGCCCGGCAGGCTATGGATTCTTTGGAAGCCTGAATGCTACATTCTCCATTTCCATAAGTTCACTCTTTCTGGATGGAAGGTCGTATGGCATGCCGCCTTATAACCTTACATCCATACTCTTTCTCTGACTATTGTGTTGTACCCCTATCCCGGCTGCCGGCTTGACAGCCGACAGCCGGGCAGGTAGAGGTTCTCTGGTTCTTGGCTATTGTCGGCGGGCATGTGTTTTATTACCTTTGCCGGCCGGCAGTGGAAACACAGCCCGAATCTGCTGGCCACTATGATTAGCGGCCAGCAGCCGGGTATTGGTGTTTTCAGCCGTCGGCTGGCAATGATTGCCGGCCGGCACACAGTCGCGAATCAGTGGGTTGCCGCCTATTAGTTAAAGATAGTATATCTTTGAACTATACAGCGGTAGATGCCGGCCGGCACGTGCAGGCGCATGCCGGCACAACAGCATGCGAAGTACAGTAGTTGCTATTTTTGTAGTGTAGTACACACTGCATTAATAGGAACTACTGTACAGAGCTTGTGATAACACTAAAGTTCTTCATCATACTTAATGTTATCTTGTACAGCCTTTTGTTGAGACCGTACTATATATAGAAAGTAAGTTCTTTCTGTATTCTTTCGATCCCGTATATTAAAACTACACATTAAATTTCCGTTTAGGAAATTACATAAGGTATTCTAGAATAGAATTAACCTTAGTTTAATATCTTGGGAGGTTACAGCAATTGACCGGGCAGGAAATACAAGTATGTGTCTTCCCCCTTTCTTTATAGCTTTTCTATATAAGCTAAATGTTTCAATATAAGTGAAAACCCTTCACTTGATACTCATGGATTTTTCTTCTCTTTACAGGAGGACCATCCTAAGTGCGGGAGTGCGTTCTGTAATGTCCGCAGTAAGAACTTCTTTGGACATCAACATTGCAGGAGGCACGCAGCATGCGCAGCCTCCAGAGGTGATCTCCGGTATTAGGACCCTCAGGTTTGTACAGTATGTTCTGACCTGATTACCGAGGCTTTTGACGACCCCAAGTCGACGGAGTCAAGGGAGGCTGCCAGGGAAAAGTTACGATCCTGGGTGAGAGGTTTTCAGAAAAACACCTCAGGCCCTTACCTTCCAAATGAGAAGATGAGGGCCTACCTTTTCCCTAAAGCATCAGCCGATGCAGTCATTCCTCACCCTCAGGTGGAGATACCAACTGCCCAGAATCCGTTAGATTCTGAAGTCTCAGCCGCCCTTCAAGACATCCAATTGGACGATAAGATGTCGGAGGTGTCAGATTCTACTGAGAAGGACCTTCTAGGAGAAGGTCAGGAAGAGGAGCTGTACCAGGCTCCTCAAGTAGAAGAGGAAGAAATCGACGAGGTGTCGGTTACATCGGTTCCTGACCCAGAACCTGTTCCCTCTACATCGTCTGCTATCCCAGGGGATCTGGGAAGGACTCTTTCTTCTATTGTTGAGATGATCCAACAAATTCAAAAGAAGAATAAGGAGAAGGAGGCTGCAATGAAACTGGAGATACGTAGACTTGCCGCATCACGTGGGCCCCAGAAGCGACTCAACGTGAAGGATCTTCCTTTGTGCTCGGATACCAATCCTTGGAGGTATGCCGAACACATGTCAATGACAATCGGGAAGATCGTCATATCAGAAAAGTTGGGGGCAATTCCCCTGGAAGAGGTGGAATTTTGGCCCAACAAGGATTCTTATCCGGACTGTTATGTCCGCCTTAGGAAGGATCCAGCCTCAAAGGAGGAGACTGAGCTGAAGGAGGTCATTGTTTTTTAGCATAGTAAAGCTCAGGCTTTACTAGCGAGCTTGATGAAAGAGAGGGGCTTCACGAACTTGAAGGTGCCAGCCTTGAGTAAGAAGCTTCCCTCCTTTGTGGCCTCTCCTACCAGACCCTTTCCCTTCATGAAAAAGGGATATAAGGCAGCCTTAAAGGCGATGGAGGCAGGGAAACCATGCCCCTCCTTGGAGGAGTGCAAGCCGTTATCTCTGACCTTGCCCTTGGACCAAGAAGACTGGAAGGACGTACACCTTACCTTCTCAGTCGGGAAGCTGGAAGCTGATATTCGTCAGTTCGGTGAGGAACTTCCAAAACTGTCGGAGGTTCTCTAGCGCAGAGAGCAAGAGATGAAGGAAAGTCTTGCAGCATCGATGTCGTTGCAAACGACATTAGAAACGATGGCAAGTGACCCCAAGATCCAGGACATGTTAATGGTAGTGGCCAAAACCCATCTGGCCACGGTTACGAAGGATCTCTATAGCTTTATTAAAGCTAGGAGAGTTCGTGTTCGCCTCGGCTGCGGTGAGGCACGAACCGAGGAAGCTGATCTCCTCTCGTATCTGGGGTAAAGACCTCTTTCCAAATGATGTGGTTAAAGAGGTAGTAGACAAGGCCGCCACAGAGAATAGGAACCTTCTCAAAAAGTGGGGCCTAGATCTTAAGAGAAAAGGCTTCTCCGGATGAGGGTCCCCAACCCAAAAGGAAGACAAAAAGGCCTAGGCCATCCTCTCGGCCGGCTATACCCTACCGACAGCAAAAGCAACTTCCTGTGACTGCGGTGCCTCAAATAATGGCACAACCTCCAACCACGTACCAGCTGGTACCTCAACAAGTGGCGACTCAGTCGCCAGTCTTTAACCCAGCCTTCGAAAGGCAGACTTCTTCCTTTCGTTCGAAGGCTAGAGGAACAGCCAGAGGTTCTTCTAGATGCCCTTCAAGAGGAAGGGGATCCAGGGGAGGACACGGTCAAGGAGGCAAGTTCTCAGGTCCACAACAGCAGAAGTGAGATGCTTCCTGTAGGAGGGAGGCTACAGTTATTTAGGGATCGATGGACCTTCGATCCCTGGGCCCACAGCCTAATAAAGAATGGACTAGGTTGGAGTTGGAGTAGTCCTCCACCTCAATATCCTCAATTCTCCCAGCACTCAACCCCCGTTCTGGGAGAATATGTCCGAGAGCTCTTAGACAAAAGAGAAATCCGGAAAGTTAAGTCCATAAAATTCCAAGGAAGGCTGTTTTTTGTTCCAAAGAAGGACTCAGAGAAACTCGGAGTCGTTCTAGATTTGTCGCTACTCAACAAGTTCATAGTGAACTACAAGTTCAGAATGCTCATACTTCAACACATAAGGACCTTGCTGCCCAAAAGGGCATATACTGTCTCTATAGACTTGTCTGAAGCTTATTGGCACATTCCAATTAATCGTCACCTCTCCTCCTACCTAGGCTTCAAGTTACATAGAAAACTTTACGCCTTCAGAGCCATGTCTTTCGGGCTTAACATAGCCCCAAGGATTTTCACGAAGCTCGCGAACGCAGCTGTCCATCAATTACGCCTAAAAGGAATTCAAGTAGTAGCCTACTTGGACGACTGGCTGGTGTGGGCAGCATCCAGGACAGAATGCATGCAAGCTTCTAAGATAGTGATCCAGTTCCTGGAACATCTGGGATTCAAGATCAACATAAAAAAAGTCTCGACTTTCTCCAGCTCAAAAATTTCAGTGGTTGGGAATCCACTGGAATTTGGAGTCACATCGACTTTCCATTCCTGGGAATAAGAGGAAAGAAATAGCAGGATCTGTCAAGAGACTGTTGAAATCCAAACGGATATCAAGACGCGAACAGGAGAGAGTGCTGGGCTCTCTACAGTTTGCTTCAATAACAGATCCAGTGCTAAGAGCTCAGCTAAGGGATGCAACAGGAGTCTGGAGGAAATACGCATCAAACGCGCTAAGAGATCTAATAAGACCTCTACCGACTTGACTGCAAACGCTTCTCAAGCCGTGGTCCAATGCCAAGCAACTGAAGAAATCAATACTTCTTCAACCTCCTCCCCCGTCAGTGACTATCCACACAGACGCTTCAAAGGAAGGCTGGGGAGGTCACTCTCATCAGAAGAGAGTCCAAGGAGCTTGGTCCAATCTTTTCAAGTAATTTCACATCAACTTTCTAGAAGCCATGGCAGTACTTCTGACTTTAAAGAAAGTATCTCCTCGCCATTCGACCCACATAAGACTGGTTCTAGACAGCGAGGTGATAGTGAGATGCCTGAATCGACAAGGGTCGAGGTCACCTCAAATCAACCAAGTGATGTTGGCCATATTCCGTTTGGCGGAATGGAAGAAATGGCACATGTCAGCAGTTCACATTCAAGGGTTCCGCAATGTGACAGCGGACGCTCTATCCAGGTTTACACCTATAGAGTCAGTATGGTCCCTTGACGCAGGATCGTTCTCCTTCATCTCGAGCCAAGTCCCGGAGCTGCAGATAAACCTCTTTGCGACGAAAGACAACAAGAAAATAGATTGTTACGTGTCCCCATACGAGGATCCGCTAGCGGAGGCAGTGGACGCTATGTCCCTAGACTGAAACAGATGGTCCAATAGAAAGAGAATAGAAAGAGCTCCAAACAGTATAGAGATCCCTACAGAATAGATAGAGATCCAAGCAGAATAGAGATCCCAACAGAATAGATACAGCTCCAAACAGAATAGAAAGAGCTCCAAACAGTATAGAGATCCTTACAGAATTGATAGAGATCCAAGCGGAATAGAGATCCCAACAGAATAGATACAGCTCCAAACAGAATAGAAAGAGCTCCAAACAGTATAGCGATCCCTACAGAATAGATAGGGATCCAAGTAGAATCGAGATCCCAACTGAATAGACAGAACTCCAAACAGAACAGAAAGAGTTCCACACACAATAGAGATCCCAACAGAATAGATACAGCTCCCAACAATAGATAGAGATCCCAACAGAATAGATAAGGGAAAGAAATAGACAATCAGACAGAGATTAATTTTGACAAAACAATGCCACACTGGAAATAGCCCTAAAAGGAAACCATTTATGAATAAGGATTTAATCAAATTCAGTATCTCAAGCGTCACGAAACTCGTGTAATCCTTTTTGTTATTAATAACGGCGAGAATTAATAAGGAAGGGAAAAACTGAGCTACAAACTCCTAAAATTCATTTCAATGGGACTTTGTAACTTTTGCTTTGTTGGCGTTTGTCGTTTGTCTTTCAAAGAAATATCTATATTTATAATTTTTTTTCTTCTACCTTGTACATGTCATAGAAGATTCGAAATCGAACATATATCAGTTTATGTCTCATGGTTTTTTTTTCTTTCTTTTTTTTTTTAAATAATGGACTTCGTGGTTTTTTATACTTGAAACATTTTTTAAACAGTGTATGTTCCTATAATATTTTTTATTTATATTACAGCATATAATTAAGTAAATGATGTATTGTCTCCGGGATCTCTTGGATAGCACAAAGCCATTTGGATGAGTTCCAATTGTCATTACAATGTTGTATGAAATAAATGATATGCATTCGCTTTAAGATATTTATATTGTTCTTTACACCTGTAATGGAATGTCTTTAATGTTTACAACCTCCCCCCCCCCACACACACACGTTCATGCACACTATTCTCTCTTTCCTTATTTCCTTTTTTTATTGGGTTGTTTTTCCTATTGGAGCCCTTGGACTTATAGCATATTGCTTTTCCAACTAGAGTTGCTGTAGTATATATATATATATATATATATATATATATATATATATATATATATATATATATATATATAAGAATGATACAAATGTTTGTGTATATTGTTTCTTCTTTTTTATGCTTATGTATTTACGTGTGTGTCAAAAACCATTAGGCACAAAGTATTAATGGTAAAAACTGTTGTACCAAAACCAATTCATTCAACCAGGAGAAAAAAATAAAGATTTTGTTAAAAATGTCGAGATATCAAGAATCCGGTTATCTCCCGCCTACGAACGGCGCCAGAGAACCTGTTGGGAAGGTATAGATTTTGGAAGAGTGGTGCCACACACACACACACACAGAGAGAGAGAGAGAGAGAGAGAGAGAGAGAGAGAGAGAGAGAGAGAGAGAGAGAGAGAGAGAGAGAGAGAGTCATACACACCGACATATGGAGGTTAGAGAAGGTCAATGGGCTTCTTGAAACCTCATCCCGAAAGAAGTACTACAAATCAGGATGTTTACAAGTTTTGGATCCACGTCTATTAGGGGGAATTGAGTAGGGCTGTATATATATACATATATATATATATATATATATATATATATATATATATATATATATATATATATATATATATATATATATATTCACACACACAAATACTGTTATGGTCATCCTAAAGAGACCAGAAAGAAAGATTTATGAAAAGCTGAGAGATGAACAAGCAAGATTTCGAAATGGTAATAGAAGTTGTACTGACCAAATTTTCATTTTACGACATGTTGTACAGCAATGTGTATAATAAAGAAATCCACTTTTGCTGGCATTTGTGGACTATGAAAAGCCGTTGATAGTGTGCACCGCCCAATTTTATGGAGAGTCCTACGTTTCTTAAATATGTAAATTTGATTAAGTCTCTACATGAGCATAGCTAATCAAAGTTAATGGAGTCCTATCAAATGAATTTCCAGTGAACGGTGGAGTACTCCAATGGAATGCGTTGTCACCTATGTTGTCTATCCTCCTCGTGGATTTTGTAATGCATAGAATAGTTGGGGATGGCAGAGAGGGATTGGACTGGATTTGTAACAGGAAATTAGCGCGCCTAGAGTATACTGATGACGCTGTCCCTATTAGGAAAACGCCACAGAACTTGCAAAGCTTGCTTACCAGAATTCATGAATTATCACATGAGGTTGGGTTCAAGATAAATAGAAGAAAGGAGATGAGAACGGAATATGAAATGAAAGATGAAATATCATTGGCAGGAGAAAGGATTAATGAGCTGGAATCATTTAAATATTTAGGAACTATGATCTCTAATACATGGTCTTTGGAATTGGAGTTTAATGAATGATTGAAAAAGGCAAATCAGGCAATGGTTAGGTTACGTAAAATATGGAAATCAAATCGCTTGAAATTAAATATAAAAACGACTATATATAAGTTTAGTGAGATCGGTGTTACTGTATGGACATGAGTCGTGGTATGACAATGAAACAATATCCAACAGATTTTGTAGATTTGAGAACAAAGCCCTCGGAAGAATATCAGGAGTTAAATGGCAGGAGAGAGAATTAAAAATGAAACTATAAGAAGGATTACTCTAGTGCCATATGTGGATCAGATCATGGTGAGGGGTAGAGGGAGATGGCATGCTATTCGCACTCCCCAATAGAGATTAGTTTACCAAACATTCAATTGGGCTCCACAAGTCACTAGAAGAGTTGGAAGACGCCGGCCTACATGGCTGAGGACTATGAAGCGTAAAGTAGGAAATGATGAATGGAGAAGTATTGATTTAAAAGCTTAAGATGGAGACGGCTGGCGAAATCTAACCGATGCCCTTTGCGTCAATAGACGTAGGAGGAGATATATATATACTGTATATATATATATATATATATATATATATATATATATATATATATATATATATATATATATATATATATATATATATATATATATATATATATGTGTGTGTGTGTGTGTGTGTGTGTAAGTGTATTCACATGTGTGTAAGTGTGCATACGTATATGTATATACACACGCACACTTTTTTCCTCTTAGAAATAAATCTCCATTACACAGTGCCAGGGCCATAATCCCATATAACGTATCCGCCGAATTGTTCCCTTGTAGAGACAGAGAGGAGTACAAGGCATCCCGGGGTAAGGTAATGAAGACAAATGACTTAATAAAGATGGCGTGCGCGCCTTCTCTCCCCAGCGATACCAATACCTCTACGGCAAATCAAGTTAATTTGCCCTTGCCGCGGCTGCTGTCTCTGTTCTTGCTGCTGCTATTAACGCTCCTGGTTTTACAGCTGCTGCTTTTTGAGGTTGTGGAAAGGGTGTGGCATTGAGGGAGGAAGAGGTCTAATTGAAATTGAAGGGACACTTTTATTGCTTCGATCTTTTGAAAAGTGAAAGATGTTTTCGAGGTCTTCAGTTCTGAGTTCGTTGTTTTCCAACAATTAAAGTTATTGATCTCGGAATTTTCCAACAATTCATGTCATTGATCCCGGAATTTTCCAACAATCGATGTCATTGATTTCGGAATTTTCCAGCAATCGATGTCATTGATCCTGGAATTTTCCAACAATTGATGTCATTGATCACGGTATTTTCCAGCAATCGATGTCATTGATCCTGGAATTTTTCAACAATTGATATCATTGATCCTGGAATTTTCCAACAACCGATGTCATTGATCCCAGAATTTTCCAGCAATCGATGTCATTGATCCTGGAATTTTTCAACAATTGATGTCATTGATCACGTAATTTCCCTACAATATATGTCATTGATCTCAGAATTTTCCAACATATGATGTCACTGATCCCAGGATTTTCCGGTCAACTTCCATCATTGAGGAAAAGTAAAGTTTAATCATATAACTTTCCCAAAAATTTCAGCCGCATAGGTAATGTGTAAAAGGAATTTGTTACACTAGACATAAAAATGAAAAGATGAAAACAGTCTCTTCAAGAGATTTATAGAGCAAGAACTCTCAAATATCTATAAGCGTTTTTTTTTTTTTTCATATATTATTGGTAATCTACTTTTAAAATGTGATAAAACTATCTATTGAAAGTGGGTGACCCAAAAATTAAGTATAAAATCGTATCATTGAACTCCACTATGTACAGGCTATTAGAACAATACCGTAGCAGTGTTCAGTTGTCTAAACATTAGTGGGGATCTGTGTGCAATTGTTTAGTGCTTAGTCCTTGCTTGTCTAATTGTCTAGGTCTTTCTGCCATTTATAAAAAGAGAGCGGTAAACAATAAAATAGGCTCAAATCTTCCATGAAAGAAGGATATAAAGATTAATTAATGACTTGTATACGTAAAAGTAAATTAACAGTAGCAATGAACTGTGTGTGTGTATATATATATATATATATATATATATATATATATATATATATATATATATATATGTGTGTGTGTGTGTGTGTATGTATATGTGTGTGTGTGTTTGTGTGTGGGGGGGAGGTATTTTTACATTTCATTAATTTTGATGTTTGAAAACTATTAATTAATTTTTATATTATTCCTACAAAACAGATTTTATTCATTAACTTTAACCTACCACAATTCATTGCTGACCACTGCTAGTATTTTCTCAAAATACTCTCTAGCTTTAACCTGCTCCACTCTTATTAAAATGCACCATGACGGAATACTTCAAGTTTTATTTGTGTAAGTTTTACTAAGGTTGAAAATGCAAATATGTACTAACAATATCTGCTTCATTAATTCAAGCAATGCTTCAAAATTGTAGGGAAATGGTATATAATTCTTGAGCAAAACTTATCATGCAAAGTTTAAAACATCGTAAGGAAATGGTATATAATTCTTGAGCAAAACCTTTCATGCAATGTTTCAAAATTCGTAAGGAAATGTTATATAATTCTTGTGAAAGACCTTTCATACAATGTTTCAAAAATCGTAGGGAAATGGTATATAATTCTTGAGCAAATTCTTTCATGCAATGTTTTAAAAATCGTAAGAAAAGGTTATATAATTCTTGAGCAAGACTTTTCATACAATGTTTCGAAAATAGTAGGGAAATTATGTATAATCCTCGAGCAAATTCTTTCATGCAATGTTCTAAAAATCGTAAGGAAATGGTATATATTTCTTGAGCAAAACCTATCATGCAATGTTTCAAAACTCGTAAGGAAATGGTATATAATTCTTGTGAAAGACATTTCATACAATTTTTCAAAAATAGTAGGGAAGCTAAGTATAATTCTCGTGCAAATTCTTTCATGCAATGTTCTAAAAATCGTAAGGAAATGGTATATAATTCTTGTGAAAGACATTTCATACAATGTTTCAAAAATAGTAGGGAAGCTAAGTATAATTCTCGTGCAAATTCTTTCATGCAATGTTCTAAAAATTGTAAGGAAATGGTATATAATTCTTGAGCAAGACCTTTCATGCAATGTTTCAAAAATGTCAACTAATTTGCACACCCTCTTTCATATTTCCTCTGTTTTATTTTCATAATGGAGTTTAATTGCAGAACGCCACCCATTTTAATTGTTACTTTGTTTTATTTTCTTTTAGGAGAAAGATGAGAGTCTTGTGCGAATATACAGCCTGCAGACGACCTACAGCTACCGAGTAAGTACCAGGTACAATTGATTGTTTATTGACTTTTGTAACTGTAAGTTTCACCTTTTGTGGGACATTCCCGTTGAAAAGTATGACCGTCACTGTCGTAAACGTTATTATTAAAAAGCAAAGACATAACCTTCTCAATCTTTGCTGTTGCTATTATACTTATTCCACTTCAGGA
>NC_090752.1:96363887-96368887 GCF_036898095.1 Palaemon carinicauda | reverse complement strand
TTGGTACATGGCTCCCCCCCTAAAAATGACATACTGTACATGTTAAATAGGGCGCCCTGATCTAGAGAGGCGAACTGTAGGCGGGTCATCTGGCAGAAGATAAGCAGGTTTTAGACGATCAATGGAGACCCAGTCTTCTTTGCCCCGAATGTTTAGGAGGAATGCTTTCGGACTGCGTCGGATCACAAGGTAAGGTCCCGTGTAAGGGGGCGTTAACGGTGGCTTGCTGGTGTCGTTGCGCAGGAAGACGTGCGTTGCAGAGTGCAAGTCCGTTGGTATGTGATGCTTCGCTGGGGGCTTGTAAGTCTGGCGACACGGAGTAAATTTTCCCACGACGTGACGTATGCGCTGGAGATCGTCGGAGGAGGTTGTAGAAGGAAAAAACTCGGCAGGGACGACCAACGGGTCGCCATACACCATTTCGGCTGCCAAGACGTCGAGGGCGTCTTTAGGAGTGGTCCTTAGTCCAAGGAGGACCCAGGGAAGCTGAGTAAACCAGTTGCAATCCTTGCAGCGGGACATCAAAGCTGCTTTGAGGGTGCGATGAAAACGTTCAACCATTCCATTGGCAGCCAGGGTTGTAGGCCGTTGTGTGATGTAGGGTGATGCCCAGGAGATTCGCTAATGACGTCCATAATTGAGAGGTGAAAGTGGTTCCCCTGTCAGAAGTAATATGCTCAGGGATACCGAATCTTGAAATCCATCCAGAGAGTAAGGCAGATGTACATGAGGCGGACGTTGCAGTTTCCATGGGAATGGCTTCAGGCCAACGAGTGGAGCGGTCGATGACGGTAAACAGGTAACGATGTCCTTGTGATGTGGGTAGGGGGCCTACAACGTCGACGTGAATGTGTGCGAAACGATGCTGAGGTTGAGGAGAGGTGCCCACTCCTGAATCCGTGTGTCGATGTACTTTGGAAGTTTGGCAAGAAGTACAGGCACGGACCCAATCCTTAGCATCCTTAGAAATGCCGTACCAAATGAACTTTGCCTTCAGCAGCTGTGCAGTAGAACGGCACGAGGGATGTGAAAGGCCGTGGATGAAATCAAACATCTGTCGGCGCATGGGAGCAGGAATCCAAGGTCGCGGTCTACCAGTACTGACGTCACAGAGGAGGGTGGTGTTGGAGTTTTCGAGGGGAAAATCTTCCCAACGGAGGGACGTGCAGGATGTCCTACAAGCTTGATACTCTGGATCCTGTCGTTGGGCTTCAGCCAGGGCGTTGTAATCCAATCCCAGTTGAACGGCAGCCAACGTGTTTCTTGACAGGGCATCGGCAACGGGATTCATTTTCCCAGGGACGTATTGGAGGGTGCAATTGTATTCAGCCACGGCGGAGAGATGTCGGCGTTGACGGGCGGACCAGGCGTCAGACTGTCGAGTGAAGGCGTGCACCAGAGGCATGTGGTCTGTGCGAATGACGAAGGGCGTACCTTCTAAGAAATGGCGAAAGTGACGGACAGCCAGGTGCACCGCCAGCAATTCTCGATCGAAGGTAGAATAACCCGATTCTGCCTTGGACAGTTTTCTGCTGAAGAAGGCCAATGGGCGGGGCGAGCCTTTGACCACCTGCTCGAGTACTGCACCAATAGCGACGTCGCTGGCATCGGTGGAGAGAAGGAGAGGGGCGTGTGGGATAGGAAAAGTGAGAGCCGCAGCAGTTGATAGGGCCTTCTTTGCATTGCAGAAGGCCGCTTCTTGAAGGGGACCCCACTTCAAGTCCTTTGGCTTGCCCTTGAGGGAGGCGTAGAGGGGAGCAAGAGTGGCGGCAATGGCTGGCAGAAAGCGGTGATAATAGTTGATCATGCCCAAGAATTCCTGCAGAGCTTTGACGGTCGAGGGCGTGGGGAAATTCTGAACGGCTGCTGCCTTCTCAGGGAGGGGATGGACTCCTTCAGGAGTGATACGGTGCCCTAAGAACGACACTTCGTTGGCGCCAAAGGTACACTTGTCGTACCGGACTACAAGGCCGTTTTGTTGCAGGCGGTCGAGCACGATGCGCAGGTGACGGAGGTGTTCCTCTTTTGAGGAGGAGAACACAAGTATGTCGTCCACGTAACATACACAGAAAGGGAGGTCCCCTAAGATGCCATCCATGAGACGTTGAAACGTTGCCCCAGCATTACGAAGGCCAAAAGAGGAGTAATTGAAGGTGTATGTGCCAAACGGAGTGGTGATGGCGGTCTTGGGGATGTCTTCTGGGTTCATAGGCACCTGATAATACCCCTTCAGGAGGTCGAGCGTAGAGAAAACCTTTGCTTTGTGCAGGTAGGAGGTTACATCGGCAATGTTTGGGAGGGGGTAGTGATCCGGTTCTGTTTGCATGTTCAGGCGCCTGTAATCCCCGCACGGACGGAGGGAGCCGTCTTTCTTCAGAACGATGTGTAAGGGTGACGACCATGGGCTGGAGGCCTTTTGGCAAAGGCCCATTTTCTCCATTTCGGCGAACGTCTGTTTGGCGGCTGCCAATCGTTCCGGTGCCAGACGTCTGAATTTTGCAAAGACTGGGGGTCCCGTCGTCTTGATATGGTGATAAATACCGTGCTTAGCAGGAACCGTGGGCGTTTGGCGAAGTTCTGGACGGAAAACTTCCGGGTACGACGTGAGGAGGTGGGCGTAGGCATCCGTGGGTGCGCTGATGTGGAGAGCGAGGTTAGAAGGGGCGGGTTGAAGAGGTGTCGACAAGTACGAGTCCGCGTTGACCAATCGTCGGTGGGCGACATCGACCAGAAGGTGGAAATGAGAGAGGAAATCCGCACCGAGGATTGGCATTGTGACGTCAGCAACGAGAAACTTCCAATTGAATTTACCGTTTCCGAACGATAATGTGAGGCTCTCGTAACCGTAGGTGGGTATCGCAGATCCGTTGGCAGTTACCAAGCGGACGTCGGCAGATGTAGACAGACTACGTTGTGCCTTGAAGAGTTTCCTTGGCAAAAGAGAACGACAAGCACCCGTGTCTACCAAAAATCGCACGCCCGTTCCTGCATCCTGTAAAAAGAAAAGATTAGAAACATGGGAGGCCACCGCCACAAGCGATGGCCTACTTACACGTTTTTTGGCCACTGACAATCTTTGGCACATTTCTTCGCGGTTGCCCCGAATCTGAAGTGGTAGTAGCAAAACTGCGGTGGATGGGAGGTAGTAAGTGGCTGTAGAAGTCGTTCGTTGGGGCGCGAGCGATTGGTGGGTGGTGGGCGGCTTCGTCGCCGCTTCGGCATGTCACGGGGTAGGCGTGTATGTCCTACGGCATTCATGTCAGCTTCGGTGTACGTTGAATAGTCATCCTCGTCGTCAGGGGTGGAGGCGTTGATGGAGGTCTTGAAGTGGCTGTCCATAAGGGCGTCGGCTTTGGTCATCAAGTCCTTTATGGGTAAACTATCGACATCGGGTATGGCAGCGCGCACAGGTTCAGGTAAACGGCGTATCCAAAGGGCACGGAGTAGGTTCACCTCACGAGGAGAGCCGTCTGCGGCAGTTTGAAGGCGAGCGATACTGGTCATTTCCCTGAGGGCAAGCGAAGCCCTTTGGTCCCCCAACGGTTGTTGCGAGACCTGAAAAAGCTTTGCTATACGGGCGGCTGGCGACGGCGAGTACTGTTGCAGAAGGTATGATTTGAGGTCGTCATACGCTATTGGGGTGTCTCCTTGTTCACAAAGCCAGTCGGATATTTCTGGGAAGGTGTCCTCGGATATCGCCGCGAGAACATAATCCGCTTTGGTGGTTGAGCGAGTCACGCCCCTGATACGAAACTGGACTTCTGCGCGCTGAAACCAAGCAAACGCCTCTCCGCTGGCAAACGATGAAAGTTTGAATGGAGAGGCCGTAGCGCCAACTGCCGTAGAGTCCGTCATAGTACCAACGATGGAGGGGAGAGGGGGTGGGGGTGGAAGGCGGTGGAAGCGAGTCGACTTCCGGGGTCACCAATGTGACGGGCCGAGAGAGGAGTTGTGAAATCAAAGGCAGATTGGAAACGACTGAGTTATATTGTTGTGGAACACTCTCCTTATATACAAAACCTCAAGGCAACAGGACATGACAAGTTCACAAGACAGACAAAATCACAGAGGAAAAACCAGACATGAATTTTCATGTTCGTTTTAGTGCGAGGGAAGAGCGAAGATACAACCATAATATATACAAAAGGAATTATGTACAATTGTGTGAAACACGGTTGGTACAACTCCAAGCCTTTCCCAAGGCTTCCACGATTTTCATATTCACTTCGCTAAATTGACTTTGGGAAAACTCACGACAGATCTGGAGGCAATATCCTCTAACGTTTTCCTTTTCGTCACATTCTTTGACTTTTACTCTTTCATCTCATCTTCTTGAAATGACAGTGAGGACGGAAAGTTTGGCAGGAAAATGTGTCCGAATTTCTCGTGGATTTTCAGTCTTTTGTTTTCAAAGAGCTTCAAGATAACAGGAATTATTGCAATGTCTATTGAGCCTTTTGCTCCCCCAAGATTATTATTATTATTATTATTTTTTTTTTTTTTATTATTGTTGTTATTATTTTTTTCTTATTATTGTTATTATTATTTATTTTATTTTTATTATTATTAATATAGTTATTATTATTATTATTATTACTATTATTATTATTGTTATTATTTTTATTATTACAAGATAAACTATAACCCTAAATGGAAAAGGAAAATACTATAAGCCCAAGGCCATCAACAGGGAAAAATAGCCTAGTGAGGAAATGAAACAAGGGAAGAAATAAACAGAGATGATGGGAACGGAATATGCAATGGAAGATGAAATATCATTTGAAGAAAGGATAAATGAGGTAGAATCATTTGAATATTTAGGAACTATGATCTCTAATACAGGGTCTTTAGAATTGGGACTTAATGAAAGATTGAAAAACGCCAATCAGGCAATGGCAAGGATAAGTAAAATTTGGAAATCAAGTCGCCTGAAATTACATAAGAAATCAGGCTATATATGAGTTTAATTAGATCTGTGTTACAGTGTGGACATGAGTCAT
>NC_090752.1:96353887-96358887 GCF_036898095.1 Palaemon carinicauda | reverse complement strand
TTATCAAGTGGATGGTGTTGAAAAGTCATTCGTCCATTTCAGGGCTCCCACGTTTCTTGGTAGTTTGGCAGCCAGTAGTTAATGCATGTTTGTGTCTGTTTCGGGCAGCCTTTAAAGCGTCTGTAAGGCTTTCAAAAAGCTAAAATCATTGCCACATCTTTGTTCAGACAGCCTCTATAACGTTTACAACGCTTCCAAAAAGCTAAAATCAATGGCTACAACACCACAACCAACTACTGCACAACCTCTGCAACGTTTACAACGTTTCCAGAAAATTTAAATCTCTGCCAGATATTTGCTCAGACGTTGGGTTTGGTCATTGCTAGTTACTTTACATAGCAACTACGATGATAGACTGCCTGATTTGTACAGAGTTTGTTCTTTGTACAGCTTTGCAGTCATGTTGGACCCCAACATAGTTGCCATCATTCATACTGGCACCCTTTAATACTACAGTATGTCCAGCACTCGCGGGATAGATGCTATCCAGCGATATTGCACCAACCTCTTCTATTTGATAGACTCCTGAACTTAACAAGTAGCTTCTTCTGCAGTTTGTGGTTTCTCATTTATGTTTAGAGCCTGGAAAATACACCATTATGATACATCCAATGCCAAATTACGTGTGGGGTACAGGAAACTGTTCAACATATATGATATAGGCCTTCTACAATAACCAGACCTCTAGATAAACATGGGTTTGTGGTTGGTGTTTAGTATGGCCTCATGATCACTTTGTCTAATGAAATCAGTAAGTATTTGCAAGACCTGTTGTAAGAAAGGTCTCAGCCCATGTGCAACCATAAGTATTGGATTCCATAGCCTTTAAAATAGTAGTTTATTTGTCAGAATATTAGATCTAGGTTATTTAGAAGCTGAGATTGTGACGAAAACATTATTCACGGCCGCCATTTTGTAAAATCCAAGATGGCGCTCGTATGGTACTTGGGAGGTAATGTAAGCATTGCTTTTCCGATTGCCTATACTATAAGATTTAGAAAATTGTATAGTTTTCATTATTCACAAAAATCCAACGAAAGTTAAAATCCATAGTGAATCTGACGATTTCATCAAAATACGCCTTTTACAAGGGGAAAGGGCCTGTTCATTTTATATATATATATATATATATATATATATATATATATATATATATATATATATAAAAAAAAACTAACTCAATCACATTTTAGATATCCATACTTGATCAGTTGTACCTTTTTTCGTGGAATTTCGGTAACATAAGAATTTTACATTTGATATTTGTGGTGCTAAATGAAGTTTCCATGGCGTCACCATCAGTAGAGTTCTGTGTTCAGGTTTATTATTATTTTTATTATTATTATTATTATTATTATTATTACTTCCTAAGCTACAACCCTAGTTGGAAAAGCAGGATGCTATAAGCCCAGGGGCTCCAACAGGGAAAATAGCTCAATGAAGAAACGAAACAAGGAAAAACAAAATATTTTAAGAAGAGCAACAAGATTGAAATATCTACTATATAAACTATAAAAACTTTAACACAACAATAGTGTGCCTGAGTGTACCCTCAAGCAAGAGAACTCTAATCCAAGACAGTGGAAGACCATGGTACAGAGGCTATGGCACTACCCAAGATTAGAGAACAATGGTTTGGTTTGGAGTGTCCTTCTCCTAGAAGAGCTGCTTACCATAGCTGAAGAGTCTCTTCTACCCTTAAAAAGAGGAGAGTGGCCACAAACAATTACAGTGCAGTAAGAAGAAATTGTTTGGTAATCTCAGCGTTGTCAGGTGTATGAGGACTGAGGAGTATAAGTAAAGAATAGGCCAGACTATTCGGTGTGAGCGTGTAGGCAAAGGGAAAATGAATCGTAACCAGTGAGAAGGATCCAATTACTACTGTCAGGCCAGTCAAAAGACCCCATATCTCTCTAGCAATTCTTTTGGGGAGAGGTTGCGAGCCCTAAATTTTCAAAAGTTTTTAGGTAAAGGGGAATAACAAAGTATTGCTAGTGGTACTGATAGAAAGTAAAGATCCAAATATTTTTCAATTGCAGGTAAACCTTCATTACTCGTATAACTAAATAATTGTTGTACTTAATTACAAAAGGGTTCATAAATGCAATGTGAAAATATCCTAATTTACAATAAATATTTTTACATTTGAAAAGTTATTGTCTGAATGTATTTAATTCAAGCCTTATCAAAATAATATTCTAACTTGTATTTTCCTAACATCAATAAAGTTCATAATGTTATTAATATTATATTATAAGCTTCTTTAATTGTTCCATTGTCTTTCACCTGACTGATAAAAATACCGATTTTAACGAAACACAACTTCAAAAACATACTGTTCATCGTTTTTATAATGCAACGAAATCGTAGAAATTAATTCACGAAATCCAACAGCTTTAATAGCAGCCTCAGAATTAGAATCCTCAATTTTATAACCGACAGAAGGAAATGATGAAATTATTTCAGGATTAAATATCATATGAAATTATAATTGCAATTAAATTGTGCTTGCAAGCAATGTGCCTTCCACATGAGTTATTTTGAGTTAAATTTGTCTGGGTTTGTTTCAGAAGGCATTCCGTCAAAAGTTCTATTATTAATTTATTTATGGTTCTTAAAGTGGTGCAGTTCAACCACTACCTCGCAGTTTTGGACGTAATGTAATCATTTCTATTTCTTGTTTTGTATCTCTGTAAAATTAGCAAAAGAAAAAAAATGCACGAAGACGTGACATTATTTCCAAGTAAATGATAAGGTTTTTCAATAATGGTTTTCTTGCCATGGAATAAAACAAAAGGAGACTTAAGAAAAAGAAGGTAATTAGTAAGAATCGAGTGAAATACTATGATGGGTTTTTCACCTGACTAGGTAAAGATGAATTAAGAATGATAAAGAGATTAGGATACTAATGGGGAAAAATATTGAAAGAAGTTTGAGGGAGAATTGGAAAAGAAAATAGATGACAACAGAGAACTTATTACGTTAGTTTTATCTTTTTTTGCATTCTGTTTAAGATAATTATTATGAATTGGATATAAGGGGGTTAACAACTATTTTCTAATGAACAACTATTTCGTATTCGTTGTTTGTTAATCTTCTATCACAATATTTCATTCAGTTTAAGTAATGGCATTAAACCTTGCCAATTCACTCGTGATAAAATATATCGTGTGCAAAGAAGAAGATTATGAGTAGGAGCATGTTTTGCGTAAAACTCCATTACCAATCACCCTACAACAACAAAATAGTAAGGTTATTCTGTTTTCGGAAAGGTACTGAGGTGAAGCATAGAATCCTGTGAGGTTACGGAGACAAAGATGGACACTATCCAAGATCACACACACACACACACACACACTTGCCCACAGTTTGAGACTGAGAGAGATGTAGAAACTAGTTTAGGAAAGGAACAACATTAGTGAAAGAATATCAGTAAATAAGTAAAACAGATGTTAACATAAAAAAGGGAAAATTTATTTCTTATGTAAATCATTATTTGAAACTTCATTCAGGCTCAGAAAACGTCGGTAAACAGTGAAAAAGTAATGTTACAGACAAAGACATCTAAATTTGTTACAGTATGAAATGGAACAATAAAATGCTGACAGAAGTACCTGTCCCTTTCCATTTATTAGTTACTTTGGGTGTTGTTTTTATTTATTTATTTTCGATTATTTTAATTTAACCTACTTTAATGAATTTTTTATTATTGATGCATTAAATTTAACAAACTTTAATCATATTACATCTCCTTCGGCCTTAATAATCCATTAAGTTATTCATGTCTAGGTATGAAATACTTGAGCATAATACAGAAACAATAGAATGACCAATAAAGCACCTAACCTCATACTAGTGCTATTACTTTAGCATTATTGAAATATTGCCCTAAGAAGAGAGCCATCTGTTCGTTTTCCCATATTGTCTGTCCATCATCATTCGCGTTCGATCGTCTGTGAGAACTTCGTCGTTCACCATGAAATGGAATTTGAGGGTCATTGGTTAAGAATGAGCGGTTATCCATTTGGTTTGTATCTAAAAAAAATTAAAAATAAAAGTATTTTTAGCTCACAAAACCACTATGCTTAGTGAACAAAATTGTATACATGTTTGAGGTCATATCTTGAAAATGATATATACACTGTATAATAATATGATTTTTTTTGTTTTCTCAAAAAGAAAAAAATCTTTTTTTAGCTTAAAATACTACTATGCTTGATAAACAACATTTGATGCACGTTTAAGGTCATATCTTGAGAATAGAGGCTCTGTATACTGATATACGTTTATTTATAAAACATTCTAATCTTTAGTTTTATTTAGGAAATCAGAGAATATTTACCTGGTTGTTTTCATTTCATAGCCATATGTCTATGTCTATGAAATGGATTTATCAAGGAAGCTGGTTACTTAGAAGAAAAACATATGTAGTTATTAACGAGTTGTTATTATCTGGAATAATTTCATGAATTGCCCTCCTGAACAATTCAAGTTCTGGGTAGCCTGACTTCTTTTTCGTTATTTTCATTTATTTTCTAATGTATTTAACTAGGGTCATTGTTCCATAATCTATGTTTTACTAAAGCTATTTACTACCTGGATCTTGAAAAGCATATTATGGAGCTCTTGGTTTTTTAATGCTAAAATGTCTTTATTTTCCTTCTTTCCCTATTTTATTTACCGCATAAATCCTCTTCCAAAAGATAATCGTCCACTTACGAACAAGAGCCGGTGGTGGTATAAGACAGCCCTAATCTTCCGCAAACAACAGATAGATTCAGTTGGAAAATTAATGGTGAGCATTAGTGAACACTCCGTGTGTGCGTCTGACATTTAATTTCCCAAAAATAGATTAAAAAACCCTTCGTTGTTAATGAGTCCATTATTATTGTTATTATTATTATTATTATTATTATTATTATTATTATTAATAGCTAAGCTATAACCGTAGTTGGAAAAGCAGTATGCTATAAGCCCAAGGGCTCCAACAAGGAAAAATA